>NC_137891.1:27546346-27848006 GCF_963455335.1 Martes martes | reverse complement strand
TATAAGAGAGAGAGAGAGAAAGAGAGAGAGAGAGAGACATTACATGGTTATTAAAGATTGAAATGTACATCCCTTCAGATGTAATTCAGTGTAAGCAAATAAAAGTAGTAAAGCTATAAATCGGTGGCCTAGGTAAGATATCATCCTTCCTGTCTCATAGAACATAGGGAAGATTACTTTTTTTCCATAAAGAAAAATTTCTCTTTCTTTTTTCTTAAATTGAGGTATAATTGAGGTATAATTATATATATATAATTATACATATATATACACATATATGTGTGTGTATATATATGTGTGTGTATATACACACATATATGTGTATATATACACACATTTATATGTATATATACATGTGTATACACATGTGTATACACATGTATACACATATACATATGTATGTGTATATATATACATGTATATATATGTATATACTATATATCTATGTATAGGATTTGTTTCAGGTATACAACATAAGGATTCAATATTTGTATATATTATGGAATGATCACCACAATAAGTACAGTTAACATTCACCACCACAGAGATTTTTTCTTTTAAGATTTACTCTCTTACAAATTTTGTACATTTTAACTCCCTTCACCCATTTAGCCAATCCTCCACTCCCACAGTCCCCTACATCTGGGAACCACCAATATATTCTCTGTATTCATGAGCTCGGTTTTTTGTTTGTTTGTGTTCAGATACTACATATAAGTGAGATCATGTGGTATCTGTCCTTCTCTGTCTGACTTATTTCACTTAGCATAATGCCCTTGATGTCCATCCATGTCATAAAAGCAAAATTTTATTCTTTTTCATGGCTAAAGAATATTCATTACACATACACAAACATACCACATTTTCTTTATCCATTTATCGGTCAATGGACAGTTAGGTTGTTTCCATATCTTGGCTATTATAAGTATTGCTTCAAAGGACATGCAAGTGTAGGCATCTTTCCAAGTTAGTATTTTCATTTTCTTCAGATAAATACCCAGAAGTGAAGTTACTGAATCATACAATGGGAAAAGTCAGTGTCTTCAATAAATAGTGTTGGGAAAACTGGACAGCAAGCAAAAAAAAAAATGAAACAGAACCACTATCTTATACCACACACAAGTACTAACTCAAAATGGATTAAAGGGGCACCTGGTTGGCTCAGTGGGTTAAAGCCTCTGCCTTCGGCTCAGGTCATGATCCCAGGGTCCTGGGATCGAGCCCCACATCGGGCTCTCTGCTCAGCGGGGAGCCTGCTTCCCCCTCTCTCTCTCTGCCTGCCTCTCTGCCTACTTGTGATCTCTGTATGTCAAATAAATAAATAAAATTTTTTAAAAAATGGATTAAAGATGTGAAATCCTAAAAGTCCTAGAAAAAACATAGGTGGTAAGCTCCTTGACATTGGTCTTGGTGATAATTTTTTTTTATTTGATACCAAAGATATAAAGTAAATGACAATAAATAAGTGGGACAAAAATTAAAAAGCTTCTGCACAGAAAGAGAAATTATCAGCAAAATGAAAAGGCTGGGAGAAAATATTTGCAAGTTACATACCTGATAAGTGGTTAATATCCAAAATATATAGAGAACTCATACAATTCAATAACAACAACAAAAAATCCCAAACATTTCAGTTAAAAATGGGCAGATGGGGGCCTGTGTGGCTCAGCCGTTGAGCGTCTGCCTTGGCTCAGGTCATGATCTAAGGGTTCTGGGATCCAGCCTGTCAGTGGGCTCCCTGCTCAGCAGGGAACCTGCTTCTCCCTCTCCCTCTGCCCCTGCTTGTGTTCCCTCTCTCGCTGTGTCTCTCTGTCAAATAAATAAATATAATCTTTTTAAAAATATGGGCAGATGATCTGAATCAACATTTTCCCAAAGAAGACATGCAGATGGCCAACTGGTACATGAAAAAATGTTTAACATCACTAATTATTAAGGAAATGCAAATCAAAACCACAATGAGATAACACTTCATACCTGTTAGAACAGCTGTTGTCAAAAATATAAGAGACAGCAAGTGTTGGCAAGGATGTGGAGAAAGGAAACACTTGTGCACTGTTGGTGAAAATATAAATTGATGTAGCTACTATGCAGTTGCATAGAAGTTCCTCAAAAAATTAAAAATAGAAAGGTTATTATTCTTAAACCAGCCAGGCTCAGCACCTCTACTGTCTTCAGAATTATGTACAATAAAGGAAGAAAAAAATTGCTAAAATCTTAGGAAATCCTAAAAGGTCTTTTTATGCCAATTCCTCAGGGCAAGGATTGCTTCTACTTAGACATTTACATAACTAGGAAGGTTTCCTTTTTCTCCCCTGGAATAGAGAATATCCTTAAGATGATTTGGCATTTCCATCTCTAGGCAGAAACCAGGTTGGTGCAATTGTCTCTGAATTCCAAAGCACTAGAACTTTTAATAAGTGTTACACAAAAAACTTTTAATAAGTGGCCTGCGTTTATTGCAACACCTAAATTCTTAACTTGTAAAAGGATCCTTTCTGTTACAGATACCAAGTCATGGGAATTAAAACCCTACTCTTGTCAAGGCAAAACTTAAGATCTCTGAATATATGGTACAAGAAATAGTTGCACAGTTTTTTGATGAGTCTAAACTTCCCTAAACCCATTCCAGAACTAGAAATGGATTCTGCAGAGAACAGGTCTTATTTATTCAGAACCAGATGTTTACCCATCCTTTCATTCTTTTTTCTTAGCATTGCTTGCACAATTAAGATACCCTTTATCCTAAGGGCAGATAAACACTCAGGACATAGTGAGGTATCCGTGCTACTTGCCCAAACAAGTGAGTAGAGGCTGTTCATTTACTGCAAATTATGACTGTCCATAGCCACACACAAAGAGATCTTATTTATTAAAGGGAATGCAGTGATTTTAGCATTTTTCCTCAACCGACTTGTATAGGCCACTGCTAAGGGAAGTTCATCTAACAGTGCAACCAAGTTAAAAGCCGTAGTGAAAAGTACTAGACTGAGAGAAGAAAAAAGAACAGGTTAAAAGTGGTTTGGGGATACAACAGGAAGGTTAAGGAGACAGACTCCAGAGTCACATTACTCAGGTGTGGATCCTAGTCTGTTATGTACCAGCTTTGTGTATTTGGGCTATTTATTTAGTCTTTCTAATTCAGCGATCTGTAAATGGGATAAATATAATATCTGTTGCATAGGGCTGCTGTAAAGATTTACAACGTTCATCTCTATACTGTGTTTACATGACTCGGGACATGGTAGATGCTTTGTAACTTTTAGTCATTGTTGTCATTACTGCTGTTCCTCCTTTTGTTATTGTTATTATTAATAAATACTTCTAGATCATAAAAAGCAAAGTTTTAAGTTGTTTAAAATCATTTTCAATTAAAAAAAGTTGGAAAAAAGGGATAAATCCAGAACTTTTAATTTAATATGTACCAAGCAAGGACAGATATTTTACGTGTGTTAAACCTCTCTGGAGGAAAACGGAACCAAGTGAGATGACGCTCCCATGTGCCTAAATCTACAGCTGTGCAATGCAAAATGGTAGCCACTAGTCACTCTTGATCATTTCAGGCATCTAATGCGATGTAGCTACTAAATTTTTATTTTATTTAATGTTAAAGTATTACCGGAATGATTTAATTATTTGGAAAAAAGTATGTTTGAAAGAACACAAACATGTTTTTTTTCACTGTAAATTACATGAAATATAATAAATCAGTATTTCCAATAAAATTTAGTGTCCAGATTGAAATGGCTATAAGGGCAAAATGCATACTGGTATTTGAAGATAGCACAAAAAAATGAAAAGTTTCTTATTAACAGTCTTGTTACATTGATTATATTTTGAATATGCACTATAATTTATAATATTACAATCTATGCATTTGTATAATATATAATACATGTATACATGTGTACAATATATAATACATGTATTCATATAGTACATGAATACATATATAGGATATGTTACATATACTATATAATGCAATACAATATATTATATATTATGCAGTATATATTACATATATAATTATATATACCATATAATATAATATATAATATTAATTATATAAGACTTATTATATAATATGTAATTATATTGTTCTCAAATTTTACCTCCTGTCACTTTCCATTCCGTCTCTGCTGATGATCTTACCTGTATTTCCTCACACAAAGAAAGAGGTCACTAGGCATTCAGAACTGCACGGCTATTAGCCTTTTGTCCTTTTCACTGCCACTTACATTAAGAGGAAGACTCTTGCTCTCATCCATGCCCAGCCCAACATCTTTCTTTTTGTTTTTTTTTTAACTTCTCTCATCTAGCAGTCAATATCCTTTAACACTGAATCTTTCTCTCTCCAATACTTTCAATGTCTTCATATTTAGTGGTTTACTCCATATATTATTAGGATTTAAAGCCCACCAACTCTCAATTTCCCCTCTAGTTATCCACTTAATTTTCTTTTCCCTTTTATTGTTTCAGAGTTCAGACAACTGGACACACTTCCCTATCAATTCATTTTCTCTAGTTGGTGACAATTTGAATTTGACTTTATAAAGTATCTGCTTACCAAAATAACCAAGTATTTCCATGGCTATCTCTCATTTCTTATCTTGACTTCCAAGAAAAAACTTGGGATCACTGACTACCATATTTTTCTTGGCTTCTGGAATGCCATATTCTTCTTGTCTGTCTCTGACTTACACTTCGTAATTTTTCACATAAGTGTTACTGTTCTTCAGAGTTTTGCTTTGGTTACTTTTAACTTTATATCCTCTTTGAGTAATATCACCACTCTCATGGCTATAATAACAATCCATAAACTGATTCTGAAATAAATATCTTCAGCTCAGATCATAATCCTCTACATAAGATTCATGAATCCAAGTTATCCCTAGTTTACTTCCAGCAGCACATAAAAGATATGGCGACAAGCAGAATAATGCCCCCCACTAAATGTCTAAGCCCTGATCCCTAGAAACTGTAAATGCATTACCTTATAAGATAATGTAGGGACTCTGCAAATAGAATCAAGGTTATAAACCTTGATGGGGATAGTAGCCCAGATTATCCAGATGGGCCCAATCTAATCAATGAGTCCTCCACAACAGATAACATTTCCCAGCTATAATCAGAAAGTGATATGATGATGGAAATAAAATCACATAAATGCTATTATTGCTTTGAAAATGGGGGAAGGGACCAGCGATCAGGAAATGTAGGTGGCTTCTAACACCTGAAAAGGCAAAGAAATAGTATTTCCTCTTGAGCCTTTAAAAGAAATACAGCCCTACTGATACCTCAATTTTAGCCCAGTGAAACCTATATTGGACTTCTGACCTATAAAACTGTAAGATGATACATTTTTCCTTATAAGCCACTAAGTCTGTGATAATTTGTTACCTCAGCAAAAGAGAACTAATATAGATTCCACATTCAAAAGGAAATTCACCAATTCTATTCTCTATGAAACAAACAAACAAACAAACAAAAAAATATATATAGAAAGAAACAACTATTTTTTTCTGATTTATTATCTTGGAGAATGGCATTTCCCTGATGCCCACATCAGAAAACTGGGTTTGGGGCACCTGGGTGGCTCAGTGGGTTAAAGCGTCTGCCTTCGGCTCAGATCATGATCTCAGGGTCCTGGGATGGAGCCCCGAGTCATGCTCTCTGCTCCGCAGGGAGCTTTTTTCCCTTCCTCTCTCTCTGCCTGCCTCTCTGCCTACTTGTGATCTCTGTCTGTCAAATGAGTAAATAAAATCTTGAAAAAAAAAAAAATTTGCCTCCTCCTTCTTCATCATCCCCCACATTCAAACATTCACTAAGACCTGTACATGTATGATTATGTATAGACACAGACACACACACAGACACAGACACAGACACACACACACATTTAGTTATCCTCCCTTTCCATTTGCCACTTCCATACGAGGCAGCTCTACCATCTATAATATGGACTAAGACCATAGACCTTGGGATGCATGGGTGGCTCAGTTGGTTAAGCATCTGCCTTGGGCTCAGATCATGATCCTAGGGTCCTGGGATGGAGTCCCAGGTCTGGTTCCCTGCTCAGAGGGGAGCCTCCTGTTCCTTCTCCCTCTGCTTCTCCCCCTGTTTGTGTGCTTTCTCTCTTGTCAAAGAAATAGTTTTTAAAAAGACCATAGCCCTTCAACTGGTCTGCCTATTTATTACCTTACTCCCTTTTATTTCACCTTCTACATATCCCCTACTTACAGCGCCTTTCCAGGCTATTTTCATCTTGAGCAACACCACTCCTTATACTCAGTTCCAATAATTCTGAATTTTTCTCAATTTCTCAATACACTGGAGTCTCCATGTTGTCTTATTTTTTCTGGCAATTATCATTTCCATATTTCTCTTCTTTTTAAAAAAAAGATTTATTTATTCATTTGAGAGAGAGAGCATACATATGGGGGGGGTGGCAAAGGGAGAGAGGCAGAGAAGCAGACTCCCCACTGAGCATGAAGTCCCATGCAGGGCTTGGCCCCAGGATCCTGAAATCATGACCAGAGCCAAAAATCAAGGGTCTGATGACTAATTGACTGAGCCATCCAGGCGGCCCTCAGTTTTTCTTTTAGATTGTTTATTTTATATTGCTAAATGAATAGGACTGTTTTTAAATATATATATTCTAAATGTGAACCAGTTATTAATTAAATGTCATACAAACATCTTTCACTGTGATTCCCTTTTTTTTCTTCTTCCCTTTTTTTTAACTTGGTATTATCTTTTGATGAATGTAATATGCACAGTTTAAAGTGGTCCAACTTACCATTTTCTTATGATTAGTGCTATTTTTTCAATTTAGCAAATATTTTTCTATTTTAATGTCATAAAAAACCATTCCTATATATTATCTATAGATATATAATTCTTTGTTTGGCTTAGAACTCTAATTATTCCCCCAGCACCATGACCTTAACAAAAGCATTCTATGATACTATTTTTTTTTAAAGATTTTATTTATTTATTTGTCAGAGAGAGAGCATAAGCAGGGAGAGCAGCAGGTAGAGGGAGAAGCAGGCTCCCCGCTGAGCAGAGAACCTGATGTAGGACTCAATCCCAGGACCCTGTGATCATGATCTGAGCCAAAGGCAGATGCTTAACTGACTGAGCTACCCAGGCATCCCTCATACTACTTTTGTAATCACTAAACCCTTCCTGTTTAGTGATTCACTAAAGTTAGTATACAACAGGATGACCTAGAGTGCTTGTTAAAACACAGATCAGGAGACTATACCACCAGAGTCTCTGATTCTTTAGGTGTGGGAGGTACCCTGAGAATTTCCATTGCTAACCAATAAGTGTGTGATGCTGATGTTGCTTACCTAGGGCCACAATTCGAGGAAAAGTGTGGAAAGGGCAGTACGAAATTTCAGGCTCACCTCTATGAAGTTTTTTTTCCTGTCTTATACTTTGATCCTTCAGTTCCTCACTGACACTTCATTTTCTTAAAGTTTCAGAGGAGTGTGTGTGTGTGTGTGTGTGTGTGTGTGTGTGTCTTGTGTTTTCCAGAGATCCTAGCTATTCTTGATAAAGGGCTTTTTGCTCCAAAGAACCTGGTCTACCATAACTGACATGAAGTTTTCCTATAGTTTTACATAAAAGTGAAGACAGGCAGAGGAAAGAACGAAAAGATAAACTGGAGTGACCTGCCAGTTATCATCTTTTGAAATTTTGCAAGAGGAGGGCCTTTCCTGTGTTGTATCCCTCTAATACTAATGTTGTATGTGCTAATTTCCACCACAACTTCAGCTGTGACCCTTATTTTTGAATGTGTTATCTTTTTCATTGTGAATTTGGACAGCCTTATTACTGAGACTTACCAATTTATCATTAATATTTTCTCTTTATTTTCCATCATTTTAACTTAGCAAGCATTTCTCAGAGACTATGTGTTCTGCAAGCTCTCCCAGGTTATTATGCAACTGAATATCTGATATTTTCTCCATGACCTTATCCTACCTGCTTGTCACATTTGGAGATCAATCTCCCAAAGATTACTTCTTTTTGTCTTAGATTTCATTTAGATTCTGGATGAGGATATATATCTAATTCCTGTCTTTTTGGATTTGATATGGTTACAAAAGTCTTTTCTGAGTACATTCTTGAGTATGAGATCCCAGATTCCCTTCCACTTTTAGGTAACTAGTAATGCTTGACTCTTCTCTGCCTGCAAGCCAGGTTAGAACTTCCCTAGGTCTCACAAAATGACAAGGTCAATGTCAGTACTTCTTTTTTTTTTTTTGCCAGTACACTTTTTATGATGAAGAATATTTACATTTGATTCCAGATATTGATTTTTATTTGTTTTTGTTTTGAAGCCTATAATCAAGACTCAGAAATGATCCAGGCTTTTTGTTGTTTTTAAAATTCTAAAAATCTTTCTATGAAATAATTAGTACTTAAACAGATCTGAAGTGTTCCTGTTGTGAATGTAGCTGACAATGTAAATTCTATATCATCCTAATTGGAAAGGGATCTCATTATCAGTACTTTCCACACAATTACATAGATATTTTTTAAAAATAAGGACAACAGTACTATGAGTTACATTTATGGCTAATGCTCTCAGTTTCTCATTATAATGGTTGGAAAATATAAAAAAAGATTGAGAAAAAATGTATCTAATACAAATTTACATGCTTCGATGACTTACATGGAACAAATGAGCAATATATTTCTGGATAAACTATTTCTAGAATAAAAAAATAACCTATTAATGGTAAATACATGGGATTTTTTTTATATATAAGATTTTTAAGAATATGAAAGTCCAGGTTACTACCCTTATAAATGTACAATTTATAAACTAAAGAGTAACTAAACAATAAACTTGTAATCAAATTCTCTGATCTTATAAATCTGATATTTATCACTTTCAATAATTTATTCTAGAAGATAGTTAAGCTTCTAGTTTAAGAAGACATTTTATGAAGTGTTATGGAGGACTTAAGATGAATGACAACTTTTCTTTTATTCTAGAAGTTTAGATTCTAGTAAATGAGACAGTTATACAGGAAAACAAATATCAATAAAATTCATATTATAGACCTAACATATATTATGTCCTCAAAATACAAATGTATACAAAAGCAAGATCTAAATAAAGTCTAAATTCCAAAGGAGTAACTGACTAATCTCCAAATGTAGCCTGAATACAACAACATCATGAAATGACAAAAGTTAGATACAATTTAGAATCAAAGGAATCTGAGAAATGGAGAGAGAACTGTTCTTTGGGCACCAAAAACATTTCATTTTTGGTATGAAATTTTCTCTAAACCTTGAAGCACTGATAATGTTCAGTCTTTTCAAGGAGAGAAGCAAATAGCGTGGAAACATGAAAATAAAGATAAACTGGAATTCATCAGTTCTTCAGTTTAGGTAAATGTGGGTTAACTTAAGTGACACAGTCTTGAAAGGTACATTGAAGTTATACTGAAAATGATATTGCATACTCAGTTTTACATAGAAGGAAACACACCATGATGGAAACTTGTGAGCTGGGAGAGATAAGATATTCATTATGTGATGTACTAACAAAGCTTTGAATTTATAGATCTAATGAAGATTGGGAAATACACTAGTGGATTTGGGAATGTGGCTGAAGTCCAGTGATCATGTTGGGTGGTTATTTATAATTAGTATAAATATTAAAAACAATATATTCAAAGACAAAAGACTGTCTTGGGAATGCTGCATTAAGAGTAGCTGGGAGGATGATAAATATGACTTACAGTCAGATACCTATAAGTAGAGGCATAAGAAACAGGAAGAACCTTGGAAGAATGAAAGAATGCAATATCATAGAATATAATAAATGATAAATATTTCAAGAGGAAGGATAAAATTAAGCTTATGAAACACTGCACAGAACTTCACATTTTGTAAAGAATACGATTTGAAAGATACCATTTTTTAAAAAATATTTTATTTATTTATTTGACAGAGAGAGAAAGCACAAGTAGGCAGAGAGGCAGGCGGGGCGGGGGGGGGGGGAAGCAGACTTCCTGTTGAGCAGAAAGCCTGATGTCGGGTTTGATCCCTGGACCCTGAGATCATGACCTGAGCCAAAGGCAGAGGCTTAACCCACTGAGCCACCCAGGCAGCCCTTAAGTGATAGATTATTGATTACTTTGAGAAAGCTGTTGTACAATTATGTCTCTCTCTATTGATCTGTATTTTAACATTTATAGGCTTAGTGAATATTACATAGATTAAAACTAAATTATTAATACTTATTTTAATTCAAAATACAAGAACTCTCTTAACTGTCTCTGCTTTACCTACTTGCTGATATACCTAAAACTTTACTTTTGTTTGTAAAACATACTGACTACCCATAACACATTGGTGCTTATCACTTACATTCTCATGCACTTTCCTTTCACCCACAGCTGCTCACTAAAAGTCAGTTGTTTGTTCACAAAATTGCATGTGCTCCTAGACTTTGTTATGATTGATTTATACTTTCTAAAATATTATAGAAACTGGTAAAATGAGAATATGAAAGAAAGAGTTGCTCTCTCAATTAAAGCCAAGTTAAATATTAAAAAAAAAAAAGGCATTTAGTCACTAAAAATGCTATTACTTGATGCCTGGCAAGACTGTCATAGCAGTAAAAAAATAAAATTCAGCAGTCCCATCACCTCACAAGTGCTTTAAGGTCCTTCTTTTTCTTAAAAAAAAAAAAAAAAAAAAAGGTGGAACTCCGGAAAGTTGTGTTAGACCTGTGGCAATATGATGTAAAACATAAAGAGTTCAATAAATGAATATGCATTTGTATATTTCAGATTAAATACAATTAAATTAAATTAAATTTTAACAAAGAATAACTCTGGATGTTAACTTTTAATTTTCTTCTAATTGTGCGCCAAATAACTACCTTTTGGGCTGGCAATGGATATGCAAGAGTTACGGGTAAATCCCATAATGTCACATGTCATGGGTCATAAATACTTCTTTTTCGGAAGATCTTTTCCCACTGTGGATTCTTCTTTTGGGGCAAGCAGGCAAAAAAAACCAGAATCTGTCATTTGTGGGTTAAACAGATTTTTTCTTAGCTCTAGGAAGTGTTATCTGTTTATTGGAGATGTTTGAGGAAACTTGGGGGTTTGGGGGAATTGCAGAACAGAGATAAGTTTCTGAGAAAGTTGAGCTAGAACATTAACCTCTTCAGGTGGGAGGAGGCGGAATCCCTGGAACCTCAGAGGGCAACTAGGTCAGGAAACTCCATCTCAGATAAAGACAATTTTCAAGCTATCTGGAAAATTATGAACTACTAGTCCTAATGTTGTCAGATTAGGTATGTTGGAACATACCTACTTTAAGACATCATTTTACCTACAGATCGTAATTCTTTACTTTGGAAGAGCTCCCATTCTTTATCATTTATTTTTCTGAATGCAAAAGAGTATTATGTGTTGAAAATAGGTTTGTATCTGTCTGGGACAGGACAAACAACCTACAGTCAACCATTTTATATTACTAGATTGTATTTAAAGCTGTCTAAAATAATCTCTGATACAGTTTCATAAACTTCTCCACTGGTTTGCTAACATACATTCAACTGGCATTCTTACTATTTTCATTTTTTTCAAACCAAACCAACCAACTATATAGCTTACACTGAGCATGCTGCAGATACCTGTGTACTGAGTAACTTCAGGACCCACTTTTTGCCATTTGGGCAAAAGACCCTTAGAACACATTTGTAAACTACACTTCTTCTTTTTTTTTTTTTTTTTTTAGGATTTTAATTAATTTATTTGGCAGAGCGAGCAAGAGAGCACGTGCAGGCAGAATAGCAGAGAGAGAGGAAAAAGCAGGCCCCCGATACAGGGCTCAATCCCCAAGGTCCTGGGATCGTGACCCTAACCAAAGGCAGATGCTTAACCGACTGAGCCTCCCCTGTAACCTACACTTACTCAACAGGTAAGTACAATCGAACACATGAACTATTTAAATATATGTTTTGTTGTAGGTGGATTGTGGCTGGGAATTAATCTGATGGCTTGACTAATAGAGTTTTTGTTTTAAATTCTATTTGCTTAATATCATCTTCAAAGATAAACAATAGCTATGTTACATTCTATCAACAGAAAGCAAAGAGCTAAGCAAATCCAAAACTTCCCATCTGCGAAGGAAAATTGTGAAAGAAATTACAAAATATATCCCCGCA
Organism: Martes martes; assembly: GCF_963455335.1. Lineage (NCBI taxonomy): Eukaryota > Metazoa > Chordata > Mammalia > Carnivora > Mustelidae > Martes > Martes martes. Next base: position 27,835,795 of record NC_137891.1, on the reverse strand, counting down.
AACAAAACTGATATTAACCAATCTACAGTCTTTAGAGGTATTCAGGATATTTAAATTAGAGGAGGATTATTATTTCAAGGGAAGAATCGATAGATATTTACTATCAATTCCAATGAGAATAGAAGTCACCCCCAACGAATACAATTCTTTTTAAATTACCTGGACAGTACACTGTCAATATATTCCTAAATTTTATTTTGACAGTACCCTGGGTATCTCAGCAGATGAAACTTCTTTGATGTTCATTGGTTTTATGTAATTTGTCATTTGGATGCTGTTGTAATACATACCACAATCACCACTTATTATAAATATGATGCACTGAGCATATAACTTCCCAGACACTTTGCGCCATCCAGACTTCCTGTCTTTCTTCTTCATGTCAGTGTTTCCTTCACTTTTCAATGCTGTCCTCTCTGTTAGCATTGCTCTAAGCTGAAGAAATTATTTCTAACTAGTCAAGTAACTCAGACTCTTAATCTTTTTCAGGGCTTACAAGCTTCTTGCTTAAAAAAATAATCTCTCTTATATTCTTTCAAAAAACTCCAAAATATAATATTTAACATATGATATTTGTGCAAATGCAAAGCATACATTTTACAAATACCTCCAGTGGAACAGAGAGAATATATATGGAGTAAAAGCAAGTAATAAAAAATAAAAAGTATTATAGTCTAGTTGTTCCTTCTCTAAACCCTAAATTCTTTCACTCTTCATCTGAAGATTTTTAAGTAAAAATCTTTAGATAATTCAGATTAGGATATTTATATCTTTTAGTGTGATCTGTAACCATATAAAGTATAATTCACTGAAATGACTGGTATGTTACAGATGCTTGTACTGTATACCTGACTAAAATATAGGATCCAAACACATTGTTGGAGTTTACAAAAAAGCTGTATAACTATAGGTTAGAAAATAAAAATACATATAAATATAGTTTATGAAAATTAGTTTTTTCATACTTTTTCATGTTTGTTTTCCATGTGAAAGTACACTTATAGCTTATAAAACATATACACTTTAATCCAGCAATTTCAGTCACTGATATATAATAAAAAAATATACAGCCAGATGTATTGACATGTACAAGGATATTTGTTGTAGAGTTATTTTCTGTAGCATCAAAACTGGAAATAAGATGAATGCCCATAAATAGAAGAATGTTTGAATAAAGTAAGATATATTTCAATTCTAAAAAATAGTGCAGCCGTAAAATGAATTAAGTTAATGTGCATAGATTGCCAAAGCTATAGTTAAATGAAAAAAAAGATGTAAGTATATAAAGAATAATTACAAAAAACTTTGATTATGTAAGCATTTACATGTATTTCTGTGGTGTAACGTAGGATTATACTAGTATAGAGAAAACTATGGAAGCAAACACACAGAACTGTTAGTGTGGGTTATTCTGATGGCAGCTCAACTGAAGGAGTTTGAAAGAAAAGGAAATATAAGCCAAATAGAGAGGAAAAAAAAATAAAGAGATGATTGTTTCTATAAATAAATACAAGTAACAAAATCAATTCCTGTGTTCCTAGTTAGGATGGTAATAATCTGAATTAAAAATAAGTCTATAGAAGTAATAGCTCAAGAAAGAAAAAGAAATGTAGGATGCTACCCTGAATTCCAAAGGTGGAAACTTGAAGTCTCCATTTCACTTTCTGTATTTCTTTCTTTCTTTTTTTTTTTTTTTTTAAGATTTTATTTATTGGAGCATCTGGGTGGCTCAGCCTTTAAGCATCTATCTGCCTTCAGCTCAGGTCGTGATTCCAGGGTCCAGGGATCAAGCCCCACATTGGGCTCCCTGCTCAGTGGGAAGCGTGCTTCTTCCTCTCACACTCCCCTTGCTTGTGTTCCCTTTCTTGCTGTGTCCCCTCTGTCAAATAAATAAATATAATCTTTTTAAAAAAATAGGTTTTAATTATTTATTTATTTGACAGAGAGAGAGAGAGAGAGAGAGAGAATGCAAGCTGGAGAAGGGAGGAGGACAAGCAGACTCTGTTGAGTACAGAGCTCAACATGGGGTTCCATACCAGGACATAGAAGTCAGGACCCAGAAATCACAACCTGAGCTGAAACCAAGAGTCTGATGGCAACTGAACTGAGCCACCCAGGCAACCCACTTCCTGTATTCCTTAAGAAGAGGAGTAATGGATCTTTTTGGCAGGTTTCCACTTTTCTTTCTGTCCCTCCTCGTTGCTGATAATGACTCCATTAATGTTGTTAACATGCACTAACACACATTATGCCATTTGATTATTTAAAACTCCTTATCAAGAAAGCATCACCAGTGTCCTCATTTTATATCAGTGGTGTTAAATAATTTGTTCAAGGTTTTTATCATTTGTAAATGCAGAGTGGTGTTTCAAACTGTCTGTTTATCTGAAATTTCGACATTGGCCACAGCAACTTCTTTCAAGACATGTCTCCAAAAGCAAGGAAAACAAAACCAAATATTAGCTTTTAGGACTTCATCAAGATCAAAAGTGTCTGTAAAGCAAACAGTCAACAAAACAAAGAGGCAACCCATAGAATGGGAGAAGATATTTGCAAATGACACTACAGATAAACGGCTGATATCCAAGACCTAAAGAACTTCTCAAACTCAACACACCAAAAACAAATAATCAAATCAAAAAATGGGCAGAAGACATGAACAGACACTTCTCCAAAGAAGACATACAGATGGCTAACAGACACATGAAAAAATGTTCATTATCATTTGCCATCAGGGAAATTCAAATCCAAACCACATTGAGATACCACCTTATACCAGTCAGAATAGCACAAATTGACAAAGCAAGAAACAACAATGTTAGAGAGGTTGTGGAGAAAGGGGAACCCTCTTACACTGTTGGTGGGAATTCAAGTTGGTATAGAACTTCGGAAAAGAGTGTGGAGGTTCCTCAAAAAGTTAAAAATAGAGCTACCCTATGACCCAGCAATTGCATTACTGGGCATTTACCCCAAAGATACAGATGTGGTGAAAAGAAGGGCCACATGCACCCCAATGTTCAGGGCAGCAATGTCCACAATAGCCAAACTGTGGAAAGATCTGAGATTCCCTTCAACAGGAATGGATAAAGATGTGGTCCATATATACAATGGGACATTACTCAGCCATCAGAAAGGATGAATACCCAGCTTTGTATAAACATGGATGAGACTGGAGGAGATTATGTTAAGTGAAATAAGTCAAGCAGAGAAAGTCAATTATTATGGTTTCACTTATTTGTGGAACATAAGGAATAGCATGGAAGACCTTAGGCGAAGAAAGGGAAAAATGAGGGCGAGAAAATCGGAGGGAAGATGAACCATGAGAGACTATGGACTCTGGGAAACAAACTGAGGGTTTTAGAAGGGAGGAAGGTGGGGGGATGTGTTAGTCCAGTGATGGGTATTAAGGAGGGCACGTATTGCATGGGGCACTGGGTATTATACACAAACAATGAATCATGGAACACTACATAAAAACGAATGAGGTACTGTATGGTGACTAACATAACATTAAATTTAAAAAAAAAGAATGATTGCAAAAATAAATAAATAAATAAATATAAACATAAAAAGAAAGGAAGAAACAAATCAGAGTGAACTTTATTCACTTCCTTCCTGCCTTGTTCTTTTTTCTCTGAAACTCTCGGGTACATTTTGGATCAACATTCAAGACTTCATTTAGGGCTTGGGGAAAATAAATAGTGTTTTCAGTTTGCCTAGGGCTGAGCATTCACAGCCAGCCTGAAGAGCAATGTGACTATTCTATACTATTCACCTGGCTACTGGAGTTTCATACTGGGGTTTGAGACCAAGACCTCAGATACAAATATGATTCCCCACCTTGTTTTTCTCACTGATATTCCCACTCCCAAGAATTTCACAGTTTATGGGTGAATTTAGCAGCGTTATTTGGGTATTTTAGTGTCTGCTGGGGAAAATAATCTTAATACAAAACTCCTATAAACGTTTTTTTTTTAAATTGAGCTGAAATTCACACAACATAAAATTAATCATTTTCCAGTGAACAATTCAGAGGCATTTTGTACTTTCACAATGCTATACAACTGCCACCTGTATCTAATTCCAAGCATTTTCATCAACCCAAGAAGAAACCTTATATTTCTTAGGCAGTTATTCCCTATTCGTCCCTCCTTCCAGATTGCAACCAACACCAGTGTTTAATATTTCCTGAATTGACAAATTTCATGAACAGAGATCATTAACATCTCTAGGCCTATTTCTCCGTGTATATAATTGGCATTGTATACTCATATCACAATTCAACGGTGAAGAATACATGAAATGAGGTATGGAGGGCATCTGGCACAACAGCTGGAGCATAGTAGACCCTGAGTTAAGATACTATGTCCCCCATCTTATTCCCTCACACTCATTAATGTTATATATTGAACAGAAAGACCTACTCTTTGCAATACACTGATACGTCACTCTTTAGCTAGGAACATCTCTGCTCATACAGTTTTTTGTATAGTGTGTGTCAGGGGACAAGAGCTCCTGCCCCTTTCAAGGGTCTTAGCTGGACTAAGAATAAAATGGACGTGAGACAGATTAACAGGAGAAAATAAAATTTAGTAGCATCTCTAAGGGAATTCACACAGACACAGACATTCCGAAGGCAGTCAGGCAAAATGAAGGACACATGTCAATCTGAACTAAGAAGGCAGTAGGGGTTTGGGAGGAAAGGAATGTATTTCACGGGGTAGAAGAGGAACAGATGTTTGGTAATTAGATGTTTGTTCCCCCACAAATAGGTCACTTAGATAACATTTATCTCTGCTAATAACCATTATTCTGGGGAAGACGCCCAATTCAGATTCTTTGAGGTAGATAAGGAAGAGGTCAATTTTTTCCTGAACCCATCGCGTCTCAACTGCCTTCAGCTCAGAATAATCTTCACGTCAAACTGGCTCATCTTGGGGTGGCCTGCCTTTAGCCCCTACATGTAATTTATCTTTTAAACCTTTTTGAAAGACAACAAGGAGGAAATACAGAGAGGATGAGAGTGGGTGGAAGGAAGGGGGTGGGAAAGCAAAGGAGATTTTAGTTCTCTAACACACACAGGAAAGTACAGACCCTGAAGTGAGCGAGGATGCTGAGCAGGAGGCAGGACAGAAGCCTCATTTCACTGACTTTCAGCTCAACCCCTTTCCAGTTGGCTACCCTGCTCTAAAGGAGCTCTCAGACAAAGGCATTTCTAAAATATGAAAGAATGCTAAAGAAGGCGATTCATGGGGGGAAAAACTGAAATTTCCTAAAGGACAGTCTCTCCGTCATTAGAAAGTCACTTTCCCAAGTTAGCACCGCACAGCAGGAAGGCTTTTAAGGCCTTCCATTTACTTATAAATGAAAGCCAGAAAAGCAGAAGGAGGAGAAAGGAGCTGGAAAGTTTGAATGTACTGTAAACAATGAGGCGGTGAAAACCAGGTTTCTAAGAAAAGGAAGCATTGGAAGGAGGCCAGGCAACTGAATAATAACTAAAGTGGAAACGATGGGGAAAAACTTGTAACTCCAGCTGAAAATTAATTAGAAATATAGAAGGTGTGTATGTCTGTGTGTCTGTGTGCATGTGTACGCATGCGAAGGGTAAGAAAAATTCTTTCCTTTTAGGTTCTTTGGCTGGTCTAATAATCAAATTGATAAAAGACAGATTAACAGGAGACAAATTTCATATGTGTAGGAGTCCCCCAAGAATAGGAGACCCAAAGGACAGCCAGGTAGTTGAGGCTTAGGACCTCCAGAGCTAAGGGAGGGGCAGGGGTCTGAGGACACAATGGGAAGAAAGACCATTCCTGTGCAGGCAAGAGCTGTGGAGAACAAAAGTTGTCCTGTGATGCAGCTAAGTTCCTCAGGCAAAAAGATAATCACTGTAATAGCTCTCTTCCTGGTACAAGCCCCCTTTAGTTGTAAATTTAGACCGTTAAGGGGGAGGTAAAGAGCTTTTCCTGAATCTACTGGGTTTTGATTGCCTTTAACTTAAAGAAATCCTTATGCCAGAGACATATTATGGGGTGGCAAAATCTGCTCTCCTCCATGTGTGATCTTAGTCCTGCTTTCTATTTATACCTTCACTGAGAGAAAAAACTGGGAAGATGGTACCTCTGACTCTTCTCTCTCTTCTTTCTCTCGCAATTCTAGGCATTCGAGAATATGTAATTTGTAAGAGTTTAGAGGGAAAAACCTCTCCTAAGAATTTATATATTTTCTAAAAAAAAAAAAAAAAAAAAAAAAAAGCAAAGCATGTAAGGACCTATTTAGCCAGAGCGCTTCCATCCGGTTAAACAATAATTTTGTTGTTTAAAATTTAAACTGTCCCTGACCCCCCCTTCCCCCAGGGGACTTACTTAAAAACAAGTCCCAGAAACCAGTCCCAGGTAACAAAGCCCAAATACAAGGGTGGGTCAGGCCAGGTGGAGACATCTGATCAGTGGGGGAGCGCATACTGTCTCCCTAGTTACCAAGGAGTCTGGGCCCCGCCCTTTGGGCACCTTTTGGGCGCCAATTCTGACCAAGGTGATAGGCTGGTTCAAATATCTACTAGGGTAAATTGTAATTCAATTGGTCACTTATGTGTGACCTAACACGACTGTGCAGCTTTCTCTGTGTGTTACAATTTCATTGGCCACCTGTGCGTGGCCAGGCCCAACCACATGGCCTTTGCCCTTAAAAGCTAGTCTACGAAGCAGAGAGAGGTCGCCCTCTCTGTAAGGCGTGTGGCCCCGAACGTTCAGTTTGATTCTTGATGCTTGGCACGGAATAAAGCTTTGCTTGACCTTCGCTTTATATCAGTCTCGCTCCTTTAATCACGGACCCATTATTGGGGGACCTAACAAAGCATAAATGGTAAACTAAAGGCACCCGGGCGCCCCTTAACTTTGGATTTAAAGCAGAACTCTTCTGGAAATTGTTTATTCTCAAATGTTAATTTTACCCTTCCTTCATTTTTATTTTGAAAAATATCTTTTCCATTATTCATTAAATTTGTTTTTTCTCCTGTTAATCTGTTTTATGTCAGTTTATTTACTAGGCCAGCCAAATAACCTAAAAGAGAAAAGGGGAAAGGTTTTCTTCCTCTACAGTATTCACTAGTACCTGGAAATGGAGGAAGAGCCCTGGGTCCAGTGATGGACAGATAAATAGGTTGCCATGCTGAATAATGCCATGCACAAATAAATACTTAGCTCCTTCAAGATGAAAAATCTTATTTATGGGGTGCCTGGGTGGCTCAGTCAGTTAAGCGTCTGCCTTTGGATCAGGTCATGATTCTGGGGTCCTGGGATCCAGGCCAATGTCAGGCTCACTGCTCAGCAGGGAGTTTGCTTTTCCCACTCCCTTTAACCCTGCCCCCTGCTTATGTTCTCCCTGGAGCATGCTCGCTCTCTCTCTCTCTCTCTCAAATGAATAAATAAAAAATCTTTAAAAAAGAAAAATCTTATTTTTTAAAAAGATTTTATTTATTTATTTGACAGAGAGGGAGAGATCACAAGTAGGCAGAGAGGGGGGTAGAAAGAGAGGGGGAAGCAGACTCCCTGCTGAGAAAGCCAGATGCCCACATCACATCATCTCTATTCCAGGACCCTGAGATCATGACCTGAGCTGAAGGCAGAGGCTTAATCCACTGAGCCACCCAGGTGCCCTGAAAAATCTTATTTTTACGATGTATTTTAAATTAAAACTAAATTAAAGTAATTGAGAAAGACAGGAGTTTGGGACACATCTAAAATTTTTGAAATGCATTTTTTAATCAATTGTAAGAAAGCTAAGTCCATCCAAAATATAAGAAGTAAAGAGCACTGTTATGTATTATACATGTTGATAATTCTGGCCACATAATCTTCAAAAGCACTGGTCTCTTAAAATGTCAATTTTTTTTTTAAGGGGGGGGTAAGAGGAAGACATTCCTTTTATCAACACCCATTCCTGATTGTCAGGCTCTGAAAATCACTTTTCTTGCTGAAAAATGAGTAGGAATCCTCCTGTTTTGTTGGATTAGACTATTCTGTGGAGTTTCAAAGCAAGATAACATTTGCTATTAGGTATAAAAAACACAATCAAGAAATTGAAAAGAGTTACATTATGAAATATATTTAAACAATGTATAGACCTTATTAAAATAACTTTTGTTTTCCTTTGATAGGGAAGATTCAACTAAATTGTTTAAAGACACATTCATATAAAGCTCATGAAATATAGTATAGATCTAACTTTCTCTTCAGTATAATTTTTTATTTCAGCAAGAAGGGAAATATAGGCTTTTCCTGGCTTTGCACAAAATACCATGAAGAATTAATGCCACTTTATATAAATTGAACTAAAAGGCTCATTTGCTTGAGATAGCTAGGTAACTCAAGAAAATTACTTTTTAAGCTTAAATTGTCCTTATAACTGGCTCAATTTTTTTTTTTACTTTTTTATCAGAGGTTTCACATGTGCAAATGGGTTTTATTTTAACTTACTGTATTTGTTCTTAATTTATTTTTTAAATCTCAGAAAGGATAATAATAATGAATGAAGAATCACTTTTCTGGGACTTTTGTTTAGGAGTATTTTTAGTGGGTCTTTCATTCACATTAAAGATATGGAGGCTACTTTTGTTATTTTTATATTCTACACAAGTCTTTCTATAACTACTATATTTATAGCTATTGGGTGACTGAAAGAGAATTGTAAAACCACTGGGAAAATTCTGAGTCTTTGTGAGGTGTTTCTAACACTTTAGTTCCTCATAAATAATGCAAATAAGTTGCATATACTACACAGGTAAGAAAATATTCCTTCCTAAAAAAGAAAAGCTGGGAAGTATTAAAACATAAATCTAGTATTCATTTAGGAAATTAAAGAAGGAAATTGAGTAAACAGATGCGTGGCATCTGAATAGAACAAAATACTGTTTTGTTAAACATTAAAGTTAGATTTTGCTCAAGAGGCAACTGCTGGACTAAATCAGAATGTTATAATGAAGATTTGCCAAATGCTGGAGAGTGTGTATTATGAAGAGTTATGTTACTACTTTAGAAAAGATACATAGTAATTGGTATTTGAAGATCACTGATGGGGTACATAAGTGGCATCAAAATTTTGAATCACGTAACCTGAACCCATTTACCAACACTATATCCAGTTACTTTTGTAATATTCTTTTTTTTTCTCATACCTTTTTTCTTTTAACTTGAGATATACTTGAGATATACTTCACATACTATAAAAATTCACCTTTTTAAAGTGCACAATTCAGGTATTTGTTTTATTATATTCACAGGTTGTTAAACTAGCACCACTATCCAATTTCAAAATATTTTCATCCCTCCCAAGAAGAAATCTCATCTCTTTTAGCAATGATTCACTACCTTCCCACCACCCCAGCCCTACTTTCTGCATCTATGGATTTGCGTACCTTAAGATTCTCTTTGATATGGTCATAGCCAATGTATTCTTGTTTCTAAATGCCCATTTTCTCAAATCCGTGTTTGTGTTCATTATTCTATCGTGTGAGTCATCCACTGAAATATTTAACAATCACCGAGCTATAATTTTTCCCTTCTCTGAATTCCCTAAGAAAAGGAATTATATTTAAATTATCTATTTGAGTTTACATGGCAATGAATAATGCCTGACATACAGTGGATGCATGATAAATGCTTGTTGAATGACTTAACAGAAACTCCACTAACCCAACTCTTACATATTACAAGTTTATTATGCCTAAGACGACATAGTTATAGGCATATCCACATATTTGGTCTGGTTGGCTTAATTCTTTCAGTTAAGCTATAAGGAAGGTAAAATTACTCTACTTTATAAATGAGGTGAATTCATCTTGGAAGTTTTACCCAACTGGGACTTAAGCCAAGTTATTCTAAGATCAAGTTTTGTGCTTTTTTATTAAATGCCGGGGTCTGACCTCAGCAGGTGCAGGTGTCCCCGAAGGAGAGGCTGTGTCGGCGAGAGGAATGGGAGAGCCACACAGCGAGTTCTGGTCAGTAGTCAGTCATCTCCATTTTATTCTGATTTTAGAGCTTCTTATATAAGCAGTTTACTTGGGGTAGGGGGTTACATTCCTGCAAGGACATCAAAAGGTTTAAGTATTCATCAGACAATTTCTCTTTGTTCAGTACATGTTATTCTAGTTAAGCTATAATGGGTACAGACTGGTGCCAGGGATGGGGGACAGGGTCTTGCTTCTTGAGTAATCATGTCCCTCAGAAAGCCATGGGAGGGAGCACAAATATGTGTTTTTTGGTAACTTTTTTTTTTAAAGTCATGAATTAAGAAAAAATACTTCTTTTTATGTAAAAGAGAACTTTACTCCCCCTGCTACCTGACAGGGATTAGCTTAGGGCTTTACAGTATTTATCTTCACATATTGCAATGTTTAGTGCTTTTAGTGATATTTTCTTTCAGGTGAAATAAACCTGAAAATTAGTTGTGCAGGTTCTTAACAGCTAATACATCAAAGATTCAAATCTAAGTACTTCTAACACCATCACCTGTCCCACTTGGTTAAATTGGATAAGATTGGCTTTTGTGAATGAATTTTTTTGACAGGCGAATCACAAGTTCATAAAGAAGGAAAGAGTATATCTCACAACAAGAAGGAAGAGTAGGGTAGAAAATTTTACAAAACTGTCCTAGAGTTTTTAACTGAAAAGCAAATTAGAGCAATACTAAATTACCATCATTCAGCCCAAAAGTGACAAAGTGTTTGAAAACACACACCTAAAACAATATTTAAGTGAACAATGTGGTAAAAGTAATATAGACTATTATACAGCTATGGGAATTAGTGTAATTGATGTTTTCTATTGACACAGAGAGGAGAACAGATACATTGTTAAGAGAAAAATGCAGGGCACCTGGGTGGCTCGGTCCCTTAAGCGACTGACTTCAGCTCAGGTCATGATTCCTGTGTCCTGGGATTGAATTCCACATCAGGCTCCCTGCTCAGCGGGGAGCCTGCTTCTCCCTCTCCCTCTGCTGTTCTGCCTGCTTGTGCTCTCTCACTCTCTTTGTCAAATAAATAAATAAAAATCTTTTTAAAAAAAATGTAGATTAACACATATGGTATGATAATTAAGTACAAGAGCAGAAACAACAAAACAGTCTTGGGATATGTATATGTTATGCATAACATTTCCATGCACACGGAGGAAACTGTGGAAGGTACCCACAGTCTTGTCAACGTTGCTTTCTTCAGGCAATGAATAATGGGACAGGGAAGAGATAGGTGATGATGATTATTTTTTCTTTATATATTTTGCACTGTTTCATTTGTTATGGTTATTGTATGTTATTTTAATTTTGTAATTTTACAGTATATTTAATAAAATAAAACAAACCAAATGGCCATGAGATAGAAAAATTTCCAGACAAGAATACTTTTAATCAATAAAATTTAAGAACACTGGGTATAACAGGTAAATAAAGATATTCCAGAATGATGCAGAAACATAAAAATAAATAAGTAAAACTTCCCGATTTCAAAATAAATCTAGAAGATGAGATAAATTAGACCTGATGCTAGACAGTACTGCATACAAAGAAATTCAACAATTTGACCATATCAAAGATTTTTACGGGACTAAAAATATCTGAATTTACATTTTTTCTTTGTTAAAATGTTAAAATTTGTTTAACATTAAAAATAGCTAACAATGAAAAGACAAATTCAGTGAATCAGTAGAGCATCCCTCAAATACTTACTTGAAGGACTCTTCATTTGGAAGTTAAAGTCTATGTGCTGCAATTTGCCAAAAAGTAAACTTCAGGCCAATCAGTAAAAGGAACAAAAATTCCATTTTGCCTTTGAGCTATATTAAAATTAAAATTTCATTTCAATTTAAGATAAAATTTGCAGTTTAGAAATGTGAGGTTTTCAAGATGAGTTTTGACAAACATTTATTGGAAGTGTTGTACAGACTATTTAAGAAACTAAGAAGTATCTGAACAAAACACACTTTCACATCCTTCCCCAAATTAAGGTGATACATTTCCTTGGTTTTAAGGATGAAATAAGGACTGGAGAAATGTTTTCAGAAGACCATCTCCCCCACCCAAAAAACCATACACACACACAATGATATGGGAGTGGAATTAATATCCTAAAAAGTTAATTGGAAGGAAAAGAGAAGACAACAAGGTCTATCGTGTGTGTGTGTGTGTGTGTGTGTGTGTGTGTGGGTGGGTGGGTGGGTGTGTGTGTGTGAGTGTTTTCATGTTTCACCACACCAGGAAAGATTTGAGTTTTATTCATGTAGGTGGTAAAACTGAAACAGAAGCAACATACATAAGAGAAAGGAGACTTCCATTTCTTTTGGAGCTTTTATTCTGCTAAAAGCTTAGCGTCTCATAAAACTTTGACTTGACTGACAGTTTCTGCTTTCACTAGGATGAAGAATCAAGAAGGGAAACTTACTCTGGACTTCTCCCTATCAACAAAGAAGTAGATGATGAATTGGAAGTAAGAGGAAAGTTGTATAAAAAGTTACCTGGCTTATTTTAGATTCACAGTAGGAAAGTTGGACAACTTACCTAGTCTAAAGGAAAGTGTATTTCAAAAAATAATTTTCAGTGATATAGGTATGATGACATATCCAGAAATTCTAAAAGAAAAATCAACTCTGAAAGTCAGAATCTCATTTAGAAATTCTAAGAAAAGAAAATAGACAGCATTTTAAAACAAATTAACAAATAAGAAATCTAATAATTTTGATTTTATGCTCAAAATTAATTTATAAAATTCTAGTTATCCATATCTGATATTATCTCATTTGTTAATTTAATTAAACATTTAAAGAAATAAGGTCCAGCAGGAACTGGAGTTATAAAAATGATATGACACAGTTCCTGCCAACAAATATATCACAGTATTTACATGGATCCCTATAAAAATGTATCAAAAGTTAAAGCACAGTATCCAAACAACTTCAATAAAATAATATATGAGTTACAACAAAAACCACAGGTTTTAGATTGGCTTCCCAGGATTTACAGGTGCTCATTAGGAGAAGAGGTGAAAGGAATTTCTTGGAGAGGGAGAAATATGGATAGTAAAGTATTTCAGAAAAGTATAAGTAGTTTGATCAGACTGTACCAAAGACTGTGATATAGGGACATGTTACAAAGTATGTTTAAACTGATCATGGAAAATCTTGCACCCCATGATAATGAATCAGCATACTTATCTTAGAAGCTTTGGGAACAGTACTCTCAGACTCTGTAAACAGTATAGAGGAAACTTCAGGTACAAAGAGCAATTAACAAAGTCAGGCTTAAAATAAGGTAATGGTCTTGGCTATGGAGAAGAGATAGAAAACCTATTTTGGATAGATGTGTATTACAGGCTTTCTATAGTTATGGCCAGAATCAATAACTTATTTAGGGGCATCAATGCTTCAAGATTTTTTTCTCCAAAAATGAAATATGGGTGTCCTTGTTTATAAATATGGATTAATTAATTTCCTTTATTTAGTTCATCAAAGAAACAAAATCAATTCTTGTTCTGAGAAAATGATACAAAGTGGAATAATAAGTATTTCTCCTCTGTAGACAGAAAACAGGACAACTACTGACAAATGTAATATCCATGATCATCTGAACTTAAGCCTCTTGTATCAAGATAAAAATGAGTTTTCATATATGACTCATTTTTATTTTGCTACTAAGCAAAATTACACAATCATATAAACTTCATTTCATGTATCTCACCAAGATAGTCTAGTATTTAGAAGAAAATTTAAAAATGTGATTTGGGATATTTGTAGCTATTTTGTTCCTTCAGATGATAGTTAAAAATTTTTACTTATTATGTAAATGGTACTGCTGTAGATGCTGGAAACATATATGTGAACAAAACTGATGAAACTTTAGACCTCACGGAGCTTTCTTCTGAGAGGTGACAATGTCTATTATGGCATTATTCCCAGTAGCCAAGATACGGAAGCAACCCAAGTGTACAAATAGAGGAATGGATAAAGAAGATGTAGGGGATATATATATATATATATATATATATATATATATATAGAATAGTGTATAGATAGATAGAATAGTATATATATATATATATAAAAAACAGTGTATATCTATATGTATATCTATATATCCTGTCCTGTTAGATATATCTATCTATCTACCTATATTTATATATATACACTGTTCTCTTAGATATATATATCTAACAGAACAGTACTCACCCATAAAAAAGAATGAGATCCTGTCACTTGCAACAATCCAGATAGACTGAGAGGGTATTATTAGGTGAAACAAGATAGAGAGAGACATATACCATATGATTTTAGTCATATGTGGAATCTAAAAAACACAGTAAACAAAACCCAGCAGAAACAGACTCATAAATACAAAGAACAAAGTGGTGGTTACCAGATAGGAGGAGGGTGGGAAATGAACACAGTAAGTGAAGGGGTAAGAGGTACAAACTACAAACTTCCAATAAGTCAGTCACAGAGATGAAAATTACAGCCTAGGGAATATAGTCAATAATAATGCAATAACATTGTATGGTGACAGATGGTGACTACACTTACCATGGTGAGCATAGCAAAATGAATAGAATTGTCCAATCACTATGCTGTACACCTAAAACTAATGTAATGTTGTATGCTAACTATACTTCAATAATAAAAATTTTAAAAAGGACTGGATGACAATGAAAACTAAAATATAGAGGACAGATAGGATGTGCTGGATTGGAATTTGAGATTATTAAGACAGCAGACATGGAAAATATTACTGAGACAGTGGCACTTGAGTAGGTCTAACAGAGGTAAGAAAGTGAGCCATACTATTATTGGGGGAATGACTGTTCCGGTGAGAAGAATGAACAAATTCAACACCTCTGAGACAAAAGTAATGCCTGGTGAGTTTGAGGAATAAGAAAGAGACAGTGTGGGGGCACCTGGGTGGCTCAGTGGGTTAAAGCCTCTGCCTTCGGCTCGGGTCATGAACCGGGATCCTGGGGTCGAGCTCCGCATCGGGCTCTCTGCTCAGCAGGGAGCCTGCTTCCTCCTCTCTCTCTGTCTGCCTCGCTGTCTACTTGTGATCTCTGTCAAATAAATAAATAAAAATGTTAAAAAAAAAAAAAAAGAGACAGTGTGGCTGAAGTAAAGTGAGGAAAGGGGAGGTTGGTAGAGATTATATCACACAGATAGTGGGGGATTGGACCATGTAAGACCTATAGGCAATTTTTAAGGACTGTACCTTTCTTCTGAGTAAAACATGAAGCCTTTTGTAAGATTCTGATGACTGACATGGCCAGATTTAAGTAAACTGAGAATTAATTATTAAGAGCAAGGTGACAGGTCACAGCAGGGGCTCCTGAAGGCTTAGCTGGTTGAAATCCCAATCTTGATTTTGGCTTGGGTCATGATCTCAGGGTCGTGAGACAGATTGTGTTCAGTGCTGAGCAGAGTCTGCTTGTCCCTCTTCCTCTGTTCCTCCTGCCACTCGTGCTCATGCTCGCTCTCACTCTCTCTCTCTCTCTCTCTCTCTCTCTCTCAAATAAATAAAATCTTAAGAAAAAAGAAAGGTCACAGCAAGTATTCAGGTGAGAGAAGATACTGCATTGTATTTGGTTAGGAGCAGTGGAGGTGCTAGAAAAATTACATTTCCTAAATCAATTTCTTTAAAAAGATCTTTTCTTTGGCTGGCAACAAACAGAATTATTTGAACACCCTTTCCCTTAATGGATCTACAGTGATACCAAGATAAGATACTTTTATGGTTCTGTTATTTACCTATGGAGTAGATATGATTTAGAGATGAACTTTGGTTCATGGAAAATGATGCAGTTGCCTAGGGCACTTCATAAACATCATGGTCTTTTTTTTCTCTAGATTTTATTTATTTATTTGAGAGAGAGAGCATGAGAGAGAGAGGGAACGAGAGAGAGAGAGAAAGCCCAAGCAGGGGGCAGGGGTATAGGGAGAAGCAGACTCCCTGCCAAGTAGCAAGCCAGATGCAGAACTCGATACTAGGACTCTGGGTTCACGACCTGAGTGGGAGGTAGATGCTTAACTTACTGAGCCAGCCAGGCACCCATAAACATCATGGTCTTAACTGAATACCAGAGAACATCTTTGCTGGAAAGATGTGCCCTGTGATAGGCCCACCTTATCATGGCAAAGTCCTTTTACGTGGTTAAACTCTAACTACAATCATTAAAAATTGGGTTTGTTCCCTCTCTACAAGGTTGCTAATCAGTATTCGGGAGTTACTGGGGTATGTGGGTGGCTCAGTTGGCTAAGCAGCTGACTCCTGATTTCTGCTCAGGTCAGGATCTCAGGGTTGTGAGATATGCCCCTGGTTAGCTCCACTGGGTGTGGAAACCTCCCAAGATTCTCTCCCTCTGCCCCCATTCCTCGTCCCCTGGTTCATGTGCTCTTTTTCTCTCTCTAAAATAAATAAATAAATCTTAAAAAAAAAAAAAAAAAGAGGGAGTTATTTGCCATAGATCTGTTTTCTCCTAAGTTTCAGCTTGCTGGATATATCTGGCCTAATTATTATTAGCTAAGTTATTTTATCTTAAGGATAATTTAGTTTATTAGGAATGAAATATTTATGTCACCAGGTGAAAAATAATGAGGATACTTGCAGTTCTTAAACCAGTTTGAAATTTACTGTCTATACTTCATCCTACAAACCGTGGTAATCAACATGAGGACTTTTTAGAAAATTCCAATAAACTGTTAATTATGCTTAATTAGAGTTTAATGTTAATTGAACTTATTTCTTACAATATAGACTCAAGATTACTTTGTAGATTCATTTTATTTCATATGGCAGTATCTATTCCCTGGTCTCACCCATGCAATTATTGCTGTGCCAAATTTTTGGGTATATATCCTATTCACTTTCTGGTATCACCCATCTCAGCACTAGCTGACAAAAATCCTTGAAAGCATCCTTACGTCCCAACATTAGGCTCCAAGTCCATTTTGTTTTATGGCTGCTTTCCAAGAAGCCTTGAACACTAGTCCTACATTTTTATCAGGCTACATTATTATTAGTAGTACCTGTGGTAAAATACAGTAAGGTTTATTTCAGGATTCATGTCTATTGAATTCAGACCTAGTATTCTTAAACTATTTTTCTTTTTTACTGTAATACCAGCTATTCTCAATTTGCATTCACTTTTTTATGAGCGCTCTCCGTGCTATTTTTCCTGGTGGTGCTCAAGTTTCCACAGCCTGACCAGTAGGGAGGCTCTTTAAGTGGACTTAAAGAGTTCTTCAGACCTGACATAGTATTTTTTGCAACTGTTTACTTTCTGATACAGCAATATATTCTCAGATAATCTTAAACAATTCCTTCCTGAGATATGGGAAGTGAAATTACACTAAGGAGGCCTGGTTCTTTTTCCAGGAGGTGGTTTTTGGAAACTGTAATGTGGGCAACAAGGTGTACATTCCTACTGTTTTGATCATTTGTTTCTAAGCCTTTTCATGGTCAGAACAAGGAATTGTGTTTGCATGTGTGTGTGTGTGTGTGTGTGTGTGTGTACAATGTTCTCAATGACAAACATTAAAACTCATTGTCTTCATCACACAACGCATACACAGTGGTTTCAGAATAATAATGAAAACACTATCAGCAGCAATGTGAACAGCAAATATAGTTTACATTTAAAACTTCTTTTTGTCCTTCGGGCATATGTCACTGGAGTTGCAGAAATCACTACATCTAGATTCGCTTGAAATGATTCCTCCGGTATGACCATCCCAACCTCAAAATATAGTTCTACTTGTTTTATTTCACTTTTGATATTTTACAAAATTTATTTTTCAAAAATTTTATTTTGTTTTCTATTTATTCACTATATTTATATATTTCTAAATTAAAATCTTCCAACAAGGCATATTTGTACAAAAGCCCTAGTCAGCTGTAGAGTTCCTTAATATCTGGATGTACTACAGTTTATAAAGCTCCTAATTTGGACTTTTCTAATTTAATCAATTATTTATAACAAATATCAGTAAATTCAGGGTACTAGTATGTTTTTATTTTTCCACAAATAGTTTATTAGTCTTCCTGTCATTGATTTAGATCTTATTCATAAATACTGAATAAAAGTACTCAGGTATCTAAAAGACTTCTTGGAATATGGACCACTGGCCATGTTTTCCTCTTAACTATACTACATCAGATTAACCTCTTTTCAACTATTATAGAAGTTCAGACTTTTTCACAGTTAGTAAAACTAAGCTATATGAGGGCACCTGGGTAGCTCAGTTGGTTAAGTGTCCAACTCTTGATTTCTGCTCAGGTCATGATCTCAGAGTCATGGGATAGAGCCCCTCATTGGGTCCCATGCTACCTGCAGAGTCTGCTTCTCCCTCTGTTCCTCCCCTTTTCCCTCTCTCTAAAATAAATAAATAAATAAATAAATAAATAAATAAAAGCTTTTAAAACTAAGCTATATGAATGCAAGTAATCATTAGTCTATTTGTCTTGATTTTTTCTTAATTTATATATTCTTTCTTCATTTTTCTATGTTCTGTTTAAACTAGCTGATGTAAATATGCTATTCATTTAATTTATAAATTTTGTTAAAATGACTATATAATGAAGAAAATTTTATGTTCAATTTAGAATTTAAAATAGGCCCCGATTATGCAGTTCTGGAATATTTATTACTGTTTTTGTCAAACTTTTTTTCCCCTACAAATATTTTAGGATAGCCTATGAAGAATTAAGGTACAATAAGATAAATATTTTATATTTTTAAAATATTTCTGAATTATAAATTTTAAATTATAAATTTTAAAATGTTTATATATGTATTTTAAAATATGTATACTTCAAGTAACGATTACAAAGTGAATATACTCATGTAAATATCACCCAAGTCAAGAAATGACAGCATTCTTTCTTCAAATTTAACACCATCAATCAAGTTTATCTGTTTCTGAACATCTGATAAACTGAATTATAAATATGAATTCTTTGTTTATGGCTTTTGTTTAAAATGATGTTCATGAAAGTCTTCCACATAGTTGTTTGTACTTACAATTTTTTTCATCTTCACTGTATTTTATTATTCCACTTCATGAATGCTTTTTAAGAAATCTGCTTTACTGTGGATAGACTACTGGGTTGTTTCCAGTTAGACCTACTGTGAACAGTGTTGTTACAGATATACTTGCCTCTTGGTACTTTTCTCTTGGTAAATGCCTTTTTGATACACATATTCCTAGGAGTAAAATTGCTTTTTATGTTCAACCTTCATAGATAATGCCAAACATGCTTCAAAATAAGTAGTAACAATTACACTCTCATTAACAATGTGCCATTTTTTTTCAAGTTATGCCAACGCTTTGTATTGTCTTTTTTTCTTTGCCTTCCTTTTCTTTTCATTTTTTAATTTTGCCTTTTTAGAGGGTGTGTCGTGCTATCTACTTGAGTATTTATTTTTTATTTCCTTGGGCTACTTTTAAGTGTCTTTTCATGTATATGGTAAACATGTTGACAATCTTATGGTGAGGTTCCTGTTTATTTCCCTGTTTCTCTGTTGTATTTTCTTCATTGCATGGATTTTAAGAAGTATTTTACATATTCTAAAATGATTTACTTCTTAGATCCTTGTTAGGAAGTAGTTTTTCTATTTTGCCTGGTTTGCATTTGCATACTCTTGAAGAAAATGCTTTTTTTTTTTTGGTGAAAGAAATTTGTAATTTTAACACATAATTTTTTTATTTTAATGTTATCTGTATCTTTCCTCTTAAAACACTTGTTTGTGTTTGTACTATTTTAGCTATTGCCTTACTATATCAATTTCTGAAAAGTTCAATGTTTACCTTTTACTTTTATATCTGCAATCTATCTGAAATTGATTATTACGTATTGTGTAAGGTATGACTCAAGGTTGTATTTTTTCTTATCAATATTCAAGTAACCACCACTACTTAATGAAAACACTGTTCATTTCTCCATTGTATTTTACCACCACCTTTGTCCTAAAATAAGTATTTCTTCTGAATTCTCTGTTTTTTTTCACTGTTCTATTTGTCTATTCTTGTGCCAGTGCTATGCTATTTCAGTTATTGTGGTTTTTTTACTTAATTTGGATATCTAGTAGAAAATGTCTGTCCCCTGTTTGTTGAGGGCAAGGCTGATTTAATTTTGCTTCCACCAGGTAGCTTTGGAACATTATCAATCCAATTTCATTTTATTTTAACCTAGAATGAGATCATTCAGAGCTGAGATTGATCCCCAATGCCTAAAGGTTTTACAATGATTTTCCTATGTTAGGAGGTCCTGAAATTAAATTTTAGTTCTTTTTGACCTCTTGAATTTATCTAAAATGTATCTCAACTCCTCATCCTTCTGCCATCTCTCAAATAAGCATGAGCTCTCAGAGAGAAAAAAAAACAATGTAAATATTTGAACACCTCTCTGGGTAAAGAATAAGCGGGTATAGCTTGCATAGGGTCTCATTTTAATAGTGTTACTGCTGTTTTGAAAACAGACTGATGTGCTTCAAGAATGGAACTAGTGATAGTAGTTGAAACACTGCTGCAATTATATAAGTACACCATGATGCTATGAGCTGTGGCAGTAAAAGTGGTACTAAGCAGTGTTCAAAACTTTACATATTTGAAGATATAGCTGCCAAAGTTTACTGAGTGATTAAATAAAGAACAGAATAAAGTTAAATGATTCTAAATTGGAGGGACAAACAAAACAACAAATATGACAGTGGGAGAAGCAGATGTGGTGAACTTGAAACTGGGCATCAGGAGTTCAATTTCAGACATGTGAAATTTGAGGATTTTGTGAAATTTCCAAATGGAAATATTGAATGGGCACATAGCAGTCTTCATTCTGGAAAGCTATTTAGGCTAGAGATTTAATCTGAGAGTGGTTCTATTTCTAGCCATATGGCTTGATGATATTGCTAAGGGAGTGAGGATTGACTGAAAAGAGAGATGTCCAAGGAAAGAGTCGTGAGCATTCCAAAAGCAGTATGGGGAGATGAGAAAGAATTTAGGAATGGAGATTTAAAAGGAGTAGCCATTAAGTAGGAGGCAAATCAGATGTGCATGGCATCTTTAAATTCCAAAAAAAAAAAAAAAAAAGGAAATATTTTAAGAAAAATTCACTGAATTATCTCAAGTGCTATGGACAGGTCCAGTGAAAAAAATGACCATTAAAATGATCACTAGTTAATAAATGTGGAAGTAACTAGAGACCTTGATAAGAAAAGTCATGGTAGGGGGGCACCTGGGTGGCTCAGTGGGTTAAAGCCTCTGCCTTCAGCTCAGGTCATGATCTCAGGGTCCTGGGATCGAGCCCCGCATCGGGCTCTCTGCTCAGTGGGGAGCCTGCTTCCCTCTCTCTCTGCCTGCTTCTCTGCCTACTTGTGATCGCTCGCTCTCTATCAAATAAATAAATAAAATCTTTAAAAAAAAAAAAAAGTCATGGTGGGGTAGAAAGGAAAAAAGTCTGATTTAGTGGGCCCAAAAGAGAATGGGAGAATTGGAAACAGGAGATCAGGTTAACTGTTTCTGAGTTATTTTGTCTTCTCTTTCTATTTATGCTTGCTTCTTGTGGTCTGCCAAAACCAAGACTCAATATCTTTTTAAGACTCATTCTCATTGTCTTTGAGAAAGTAAATAATCATAAACTTTATTAAAAGAAACAAAAACTACACAACACTGAAGATAATTTAATGTTCCAGTAAGTGATTTTCCTTATTTCTTTGTCTTCAGTTTAAACATGTGTCATTGTAGAGTAACTTGAAAGGTCAAATTTGCACATGTTGTGGCTCCCAGGTGATACAGACTGAAAAAATTTTAAAGCATCCACTGTGAATGTACTCAAGAATTTCTGGGAAAAGACCAAGATATGGCATTAGAAACTGATACATAGCAATGGCAAAAATCCAAG
This sequence comes from Martes martes, assembly GCF_963455335.1. NCBI lineage: Eukaryota > Metazoa > Chordata > Mammalia > Carnivora > Mustelidae > Martes > Martes martes. The sequence continues at coordinate 27,813,874 of NC_137891.1, read as the reverse complement.
TCAATAGTGTCTTACATCATAGGAAAAGTTGTAAGTCAATAGTGCAGTAATGCAAAATGTGCTGTCATGTCTGGAGACAAACAGTTTTGATATGCCTTTAATATGATAATGATTCATATAATAGTTATTGGTTTTTAAACTCTTTCAGCTAGGCATGGTGTCAAAAAAGAAATATAATTATAAATGCCTTGTAAAATTTGAGATGGTGGACATATTTGCTAATTTTATAGTTTGGTTTCCAACTTATTGAAATTATTTAATGACATTTACTAATAGAAAATTAATTATGGAAGCAGAAGTGTGTGATTCTATTTTAGATTACATAAGTTTGGGAAATATAATTTTATGTAAACTTGTTTAGCACTCTTGAAAATTAAATTACCTTGATTTAAAAAAAATTGAAACATATGAAAGCATAATGAGAAAATGTCACTTGGCCAGTAATACTCTGTTACCCTATTACCCATCCTTGTATAAAGTGTAATCATTGTATCACCTCAATGTGAAAATGGGTTTTTGTTCTCATTACATGTGAGTTACCAAGGTCATTTTGTTTTTAATCTTCAATACTGGGAATAGAAGAGTTAACAAAACAAACTTGACCCTGAAAGTATCCTCTTGAGAATGTCCACTGATACAACTTAGTAAGAGACAAATAAGGGTTTTCTAAGTTCCTATCTGAGTAGTGATCTATAAATGATTTTGCAGGGTATATTTTTATGTCTCATTGTTTATTGTAAATAAATATGCATTTAAGGGCTGATGAAGGTGTCTGACAAGGTTAGGGTTTCTGACATACTGTGGCTGCACATGCTAGAGATCTTGCTTTGTGTATTTGCTTATCATTAGTAAAGGTTGGTGCAGGGTAACAACTTGATGTCTGATTATTTGGAGTTGGTGACAACACAAAAACAATGCAAGAAAATATGATTCTTGCTCTGTGTGTACCCTCTGCTCTCTCGGTCAGATTTCAGCTATTTTATCCTAGCTACCACTGTACTACACTTTTTGCCTTCAAATACATTTTTCCAACATTCCAGGATGTCCATCATTCCACATATTGTTTGGACAGTGTTTATTAGTCTATTAATTAATCACACTCCCTTACAACTCTAACATATTTGATAAATTGACAAATACAGATTAATCAGTTCGCATTCTACACTAATTGAAGTGATGAATATTTTAGATTTTATCAAAAGAAAGACTGAGCTAATTTTTTTAAAAAAATATTTTATTTTTTATTTTATATTTTTGAGAGAAAGCAAGAGAGTAGGAGAAGGGGAAAGAGCACAGACAAGAGGGAGAGGGACAAGCAGACTCCCACTGAGCAGGGAGCCCAATGCAGGGCTCAGTCCTAGGACCCCATGATCATGACCTGAGCCGAAGGCAGACACTTAACCATTTGAGCCACCCAGGTGCTCCCTGGGTTAATTTTTTTTTTTTTTTTTTAAACCTAGACAATCTGTTTTAGTACTCCTCAGCCTGGAACCTTGGTCCGACCTGCTTTTCTCTAAATCATGTTCAAAGGCAAGATCCAAATTTCCCCTATACCTTCCCCTATATTTCCCCTTCCCTACTGGAGCTGAATGTCTCCTGGTCTCTTACAATGGCATCATTTTATGGTCATTTCCAGGTTTCAAAGATACTAATTTCAAAGTGAGTGACAACCCTAGGAGTACAAATACGTTACAACCAAGGGATCTTTTCTTTAGTTCACACATTCTAGAAAGTCTATGACATCCTCTTTAATAATATACAGAAGCAGAGATAAATGCTATTAAAATTTAAGATTCATATTTGCATAGCCAAACATTTTAGTTTTTCATTTTAGTCTTCTTTGGGGTATACACTGTTGTTCGACACTCTATTCCTAGTGTCTAAAAGAATTTCACAGAGAAGATTCAATAAAAAACAACTGAATGAATAAATGGATGTTGAAAGAGATATTCAATCCTTTTGACCAGGAATGAGACATATCTATTACCTAAGCGCCAAAACTACTGTATTAAATTTCTCAGCTGGGCTAGTGATCATGAGCTAGGGAATGCTGAAGTGTAGGAAAAGTAAGAAAGGCATTACCTAAGTCACTTATCACTGAAAAATGTTATCTGATATCTCTCCCATATACTTGTAACAGGACAAAGCAGTGCCCAAGATTTTTCTGTATAAACTGGAAATTCATGATTAACCACCCAGTCCTCCTGGATTAAGGCATGCCTAATCAGTTCCTCAAAACTAAAAATGCACACTGCTTTCAACAACCAGATCCTACAAAAGTTTTTGAGAATTCCCTTCTCAGCTCACTTGCTTTTTATTCTCCCACTTTGACTAATTGCAGCAACTATTTATACAGTCTTTTCTTCCCATAACCACCTCTCTTACCCACATCTACTTGCGAAATAATAGGCCATCGAAACACATTTCATAAATAGCATCAGAGCCAGGTTTTTCTACCAAATTTTCTTACTGGTATATCAAGTATGATTATTTCCAATGTGGTCTGAAAAATTCTTTTTTTCTCTTCTCTATTATGATACAGCAGTCTCATTTTGTGGTCATATAAATGATACACTTTTAAAGAGCTTTATGATTTGAGTATGAAAAGATGATATAGCAGTAAGTTTTAGTTCCATATTTTCCCATTCTACTCATTGTTTCCTTCATGCGTCTGAATAACACATATGCATATGAATTCAAAGCTTTCATGGAAGTTACAGTCCTTGCATTAGGGCCTACTACTTGCTGAAGTTTTATAGTTTTGTTAAGAGCAAAGAGGCAGAACAATTTTTATGGCAACTAATTGCCTCTAACTATGATACATAAATGATTTGAGTCATTTCCAATATTGTCAGCTCTATTTCCAACTTTTAGAATAACTCCCAGAAGCATGAAAGTACTATAACATTAAATGCATCTCAGTGGAGAAGGCAATATTATAGAGATCCTTTGTGGTTGTTGCTTATGGGCAAAATGAACTATTTTTATTTATTTTATTAAGCCATCACCAATACATTAGGTATGAATAATTCTACCGGAGTAATTTAAGTATTTTAGTTCTCTCTCTTTTCCTTTTCCTTCTCTTCTCTTCTTGTTCTTTTATGCAGAAAGGAAAATGGAGTTTTCAAAACAGAAACCTTAGCTAGGAATTGTCTAAATTACTACATAAAGACTAACCTATTAATACCTTCTCACTTACACAAGATGGATGCTCAAGAACCATGGAAGTAATTTACCAAATCAATCTGTTAACCCACCTGTAAATTTTATCATCATGTAAATTTTACCTGTCTAGATATTTCCAACTATTGATCATCCTGAAGCCATTTAAACCCACACAATAGAGCTGATTTGAACTTGAGGCACATGATGAAAAAAATATGCTCAAGAGATGGTATACTTCCTGACTGCAACAGAAAGCAACTTGAAAGAAGAATATTTGAAGTGAAGGAGGGGAAAATCTGGATATGAAATCCCATTATTATCATTACCATTAGAGGTGTTATTTTTTTTTTTTTTGAGTACTGTTATTTGATACTTTTTGTTGATATTTTTTATTTGAGTATTGTTATTTGATACTGGGTCAGTCAGTGACTGACTGACCAATAGCCAGTATCAAATAACAATATATTCAATTTATCATGTTATTCACATATACAAATGAAAGAAGCTATTCTCCTCTTTTCAGAATAATAAAATCTGTTTTGGAATTAGTAATTTTTTTTTTATTTCAACATAATCCCCCTCCCCCAGACTTTGCACACATTTTTTTTTTTAGGAAAGGACATCTAAATAATCACATAATATCTTTCTTTTTAAATATGAATTTAGGAAAAGAGTATTTCTTAATATACAAAGAAGTTCTGGAGATTGGATGTTTTTTATAAGGGCATTTCTTTGATTTATCTTTTAAATTTGTGGTGCAAAATTTTGAAGCATTTCACCAAACTTTATTATTCCTTGACTTGAGAGAAAAAAGTTTCAAATATTTGTCCCAGTAAGGGTTTTTATTGTACGTACCAAAAAAGTGAGCCAAATACCATTTTATTATTTTAAGTTCATATGTTTTTTAAAAAAAACTAGAGAGTAGAAAGTGTGTAGTTGTTTATTTAGTGGGAAATTAGACAACTGAGTAGGTTTGTGATATTAGAGAACCCAAGAACTTAAGGATGTAAAGCTAAGATAACATAATAAGAGATCGAGAAGACAACAAATCTTGACAACTTTTTGTTGTGGCTGACAGGACCTGGACTTTATATTTGTTCATGGAGTCAATATGGACCACCCAGCTTTGAGTCTTATTTTTGCTATGGTTGAATAATTTTTGTAACTAATTAAAAATTAAGAGAAACAAAAATAGCAACACAATAAACTTCCTTGGAATACATAACAATCTGGTTTGCTTAAATTTCTTCAAGTTTTCATCTCAATTGTCCCGAAACCATAGCTTTAGTTTGTTTTGTTCTTTCCTAAGCCACAGATGCATCATAAAAATAAATTAAATAAACATATTTTAAGACTTTTGTAATATCTTTTAAATTTTTTTTAAACATTTATAATTTCAAATAAAAAACAGAATAATGAGTTAGAAAGAAAGGGTTAATCTGAAGCATAAATTTGGTATTGTTGTTGGTAATATAGTATGAAACTTAATTTTTTTTCCTTATAGATTGTAAAGCACACCTGCCTAAGTTTGCATTCCAACCTTTACATTTAAGACATGTGCATCTTCAATCTCTTTGTGATTCAGTTTTCATATCTGTAAGGTGCAGATAATTATGTTATTTTTATAGTAGCATTTTTTGCAGTTCCCTAAACAGTAAAGTAGATGAGATCAGTAGCAACATACATCTAAAGAACTATTTAGGAAATAGTGGCAATTTTTGATAAAAGTACTATATGTAATTTCATGTTTATTTAAAATTTGTGTTTCATTTTGGGCATATGAAAAAAAAAAGTTGAAAATTATGACCTTTTCAAATATCATCTTGAAATGAGACATTTTAATGTCTTTAAAAGACAATTGAAACAACTGAGAGATATTACTGATTTAGTCATTTATTATTCTTTTATTACATTTATATATGATGTCTAAGCTTTTAATTTGCATTAATAAAACTCAATTTCATTTGCCTGTATCCACAGGAAAAAAATTTTTCCACAAAATGTGCAAGGATTTTAACATGTTATTACCTAGAAATTTTTTTAAAAAGGAGCATGTGCAGGGGCGCCTGGGTGGCTCAGTGGGTTAAGCCTCTGCCTTCAGCTCAGGTCATGATCTCAGGGTCCTGGGATCGAGCCCCACATCGGGCTCTCTGCCTGGCAGGGAGCCTGCTTCCTCCTCTCTCTCTGCCTGTCTCTCTGCCTACTTGTGATCTCTGTCTGTCAAATAAATAAATAAAATCTTTAAGAAAAAAAAAAAAAAGGAACATGTGCAAAAGTGAAAGCAAACAAGGGAATAAAAAATTAGGTATCAAGACCACCACATCCCAAACCCCAAACATCAAGATGTATTGTGTGATTTATCAAGGACAGCTAGTTGTAAATATTCATCATTGATATCCTGTTAGACTCACATGACTTGGAAAATGCTAAATTTATAGATTTTGTCAAACATGAGAAAGCTTGTTTCATTCTATTTGCTATAGAATTCTATATGCTATAGAAAGCATATAGATTTGTTTCATTCTATATGCTATGGAAAGTTCTAGCCAGAATTTTCAAAGTTGGGTAGTATTGCTATTTTTAATTATGAAAGCAATTACAACAAGCTAGGGAGTTGGATGAAATAAGAAACTCATAGATAATAATAAAAAGTAGCTCAGAACTTCATTTTCTTTTAAGAGGCTAAAAATATAAAAAACTGCCAAGGGTCCCAGAGTCCAGAGTCTCTCATGGTTTGTCTCCCTCTCTGATTTCTTCCCATTCAGTTTTCTCTCCCTTCCCCTGTGGTCCTCCACATTATTCCTTATGTTCCACATATGAGAGAAACCACATGATAATTGTCTTTCTCTGCCTGACTTATCTCACTTAGCATAATCCCCTCCAGTTCTATCCTTGTTGATGCAAATCGTGGGTATTCATCTTTTCTGATGACTGAGTAATATTCCATTGTATATATGAACAAACTGAGGGTTACAGAAGGGAAGAGGTAGTGGATGTAGTAGCTGGTGATGGGTATTAAAGAGGGCACATATGGTGATGAGCACTGGGTGTTACACATAACTAATGAATCACTGAACACTACATCAAGGGAGACAAACCATGAGAGACTGTGGACTCTGAGAAACAAACTGAGGGTTTTGGAGGGGAGAGGAGTGAGGGAGCTGGATGAGCCTGGTGGTGGGTATTAAGGAGGGCACATATTGCATGGAGCACTGGGTGTGGTGCATAAACAATGAATTTTGGAACACTGAAAAAAAAATAAACTAAAAGGGAAAACAAAAACTAATGATGTACTATGTGCTGGCTAATTGAACATAATAAAAAATATGCCATCACATATCACAGATTGTTTCAAAGAAATGAAGTTTGGATAATTTTTTCATGTCCCAGTGAAAATGTAAACAAAATCTAGCTGCTTTGGACTTCTGGCTCTCTCAGCTCCTTTCTTCAACTCTAGGACATTATTAGGCTCCACTTGTGTTTCTTCTACCTGCACTACAGCCTTACAACTCTCCAGGTAGTAAGCTGGGGCAATAGTAGAGCTTACATTGCTTGTTTCTAATCAAGAAAGTGTAAAACTGCAGACAGAGAGTTCAGTTTTCACCGATGAATAATAAAAATGTATAATAAAAATTCCTCTCCTGTGAGGAATGTATTCAATAATACAGTATATACCTTACATACAGTAATAACCTTATACCACACATTCACTTTCCTTTTGGTAGGAACTGCTTAAAATAAAATATTTCATTATTCCTGTGTGTGTGTGTTAGTATGTGTGAATGAAATCTATACCAGTTTTGAAAACAAAGAATATGTTTTTTAAGTACATACATATGAAGCAAATTTGATAAGAGATTTTTCTAGAATTTGACAATAATTCTAACCAACCAATAACAACTTGTGAAATGAAAAGAAACTTTCTTCAACTATTACAAAAGCAAAACCAAACAAACATGATCCCTCAAAAACCTATCTTTCAATCAACTGTGATTGCTAGATGGAAGGTGGAACTTTTGTTTTATTCTTTTTTAAGGAAAAAAAATCATAACACTAATGTCATATTATGAGATGACAAAAAATTATGCTACCAAAAATTTGGTAATAGTCACCAACTACATGTGAATGGGCACAAAGTTTAGGCATAAGGAATTGTTTATAGAAGACAGTGTGAACTCTTTCAGAATTCAGTACCCTTAGGACCTTAAATGATGAGTCTGTCTTTCACAGATGACAAACATCATGCAGGATAAAGAGATTTTAGACAGCAATTGGAAGCTGTATGAAGATCTAAAGATCTCAGTTAAGATAAATACATAGACAATTATGAAAGCTAGTATCACTGTAACATTTGTTATCCCATACCCTCATTGTATCATTGTAACCCCACTTTTGGTTTTCTATATGATTTAAGAGACTAAAGCATTGAAAAGGATTATTAACATATGTTTTGCAACACCTGTCTGCAGATGTAATTTTGTGATATCAACAACTGAAAGGGATGGGGACAGAGTTGTAAAAGAGCAGTTTTTGTATGTTATTGAAATCAAGCTGCTATAAATCTAACTTAGAGTATTATAACATTAGGATGTTAAACATAACCCACAAGAAAAAAAAAGCAGCTATAGAACATACACAAAAAGAAATGAGAAAGGAATTTAAATATTTCACTAAAAATAACTAAACACAAAAAAACAGTAATGTAGTAGCTGAGGGACAAAAATAGTATAAGTTATAGAAAACAAACAGCAAAATGATGAAATTTAGTTCCTCCTTATCATAAATTGCTTTAAATGTAAATGGATTAAATTCTGATCAAAAGGTCATGATTGGCAAAATGGATTAAAATATGTGACCAAACTATATGCAATCTACAAAAGCCTCATTTTATTTGTTTTATATTTGTTATTTATTTTTTTTTACGAGACTCATTTTATACCCAGACATACAAAGAGACTGAAAGTGAAAGTATAGATAAAGATAGTCCATACAAATAGTAAGCAAAAGAGTAATGGTGGCTATTCTAAAAGCAAACAAAATAGACCTTAAGCTCCCCCCACCCCAAAAAAGGAAAGTAAGAAGAGACAAAGAAGGGCATTTTATATTATCAAAAGGTTCAATACAGAAGGATACATAACATGCACCTTATAATAGACTGTAAGAGTATATGAATCAAAAACAGAGATAATTGAAGGGAAAAAGAGATCTAAAATAATAGCTGGAATCTTTAATACACTACTCTTAATAATGGATGGAACAACCACACAGAAGATAAGTAAGGAAATAGACTATTTATTTATTTCTTTAAAAGATTTATTTATTCATTTAAAGAGATGAGAGGGATAGAGGAGAGAGAGTTCCCATCTGACTCCGACTCCATATAGAGCATGGAGAGCAATGAGGGGCTCAATCTCATGACCTCAAGATCAAAACTGGAACCACAGCCAAGAGCAGAGACCTAACCAACCAAGCCATCCAAATGCCTCAGAAAATAAATAATTTAAACAACACAGTATATCAACAAGATCTTACCACAGCAGCACACACATCCTTATGAGGTACATATGGGACATTTTCCAGGACAGACAATATATTGGGCCACAAATTAACTCTCAAGAGGCTTAAAAGATACAAGGTGTCTTTTCTGGCTATAATGAGATGGAGTTAAAAAATAGTAACAAAAGTAAAGTGGGAAATATCACAACATTTTGGAAATTTATATACTCTTAAACAATCAATGGATCAAAGAAGAAATCAAAAATGAAATGGGAAAATATGTAGAAATTAATGAAGATGAAAATACAGTATACCAAAATTTGTGGGATTCAATAAAAGCAATGCTAAGGGGAAATTTTTAGTTATAAATGCTTGATTAAAAAAACAACAAGATCTCAAATCAAAAACCTAATTTTACAACTTAAGAACTAGAAAAAGAAGAATAACCTAAATCCTAAGTTAGTTGAAAGGAGAAAATAATAAAGATTAGAGTAGAATTAAATGAAGCAAATAATATAACAATAGAGAAAAATGAATAAAACTAAAAATTGACTCTTTGAAGTGTCAACAAAATTGACAAACTTGTAGTTATATGGACTAAGAAAGGAAGACTCAAATTACTAAAACTGGAAATGAAAATGGGGATGTTACTATTGAATCTATAGAGATAAAAAGGATGATAACATAGTACTTTCAACTATTGTAAACCATAATATTGGGCAAGCCAGATGAACAAATTCCCAGACACACAAAACTTTCCAAGACTAAATCATAAAGAAGCAGAAAATATCAACACATTTGTAACCACTAAGGAGATTGAATCAGTAATCAAAAATCTCCCAACAAAGAAAAGCCTTGGATCTGAAGGTTTCACTGGTGAATTCTACTAAACATTTATTTTATTTTCAAAGATTTTATTTATTTATTTGAGAGAGAGAGAGAGACAGAGAGAGAACACGAGCAGGGGGGAAGTAGAGAGGGAGAAGGAGAAGCAGACTCCCTGCTGAGCAGGGAGCCTGACTGCAAATACTTAACCAAGTGAACCACCCATGTGTCCCTCTACTAAATATTTAAAGAAGAAGTGACACCAATCGTTTTCAAACTTTATTAAAAATTTGAGAAGGAGGGAGCACTTCCTAGTTCATTCTATGAGGCCAGCATTACCCTGACACCAAAGCCAAACAAAGACACTGCAAGAAAAATCAAACAAACAGCAACTATGGACCAACAGCCTTTATAAGAACATTGATTCCAAAATCCTCAACAACATTTTAGCAAACAAAAATCATCAGCATATTAAAAAATATATGTATACCACGAGCAAGCAAATTTGTTCCTGGAATGAAAGAATGCTTAAACATACAAAAACTGATCAATGGAATATACCATTCTAACAGAAAAAACACATGACACAGGAAAATGGGGGAGGGGAGGAAGCCCACATGATCATTGTAATTGATGCAGAAAACGCATTTGATTTTTATTTGATTCACAAAATTCAATACCTTTTTATGACAAAAACAATAAAAAACTAAGAATAGAAGATGACATCCTCAATATAATTAAAACCGTATTATTAAAAACCCATAGCAAATGTCATACTCAATGGTGAAATACCCAAAGTTTTTCCTGTGAGATCAGGAACAAGGCAAAGATGCCCACTTTTACCACCATTTCTATTTAACATAGTACTAGGACTTCCAGGCAGAGAAATTAGGCAAGAAAAAGAAATAGAAGGCATCTAAGTTGGAAAAAGAAGAAGTAAAATTATCTCTGTTCACAGATGATATGATCTTATACAGAGAAAACCCTAAAGATCCTTCCCCCCAAATGTGGGGGAATTCGAATTTATAAGAAATGAGTTCAGTAAAGTGGCAAGAAAAAAGTCGACCCAAAAAATCAGTTGCACTTCTGTACAATAACAATGAACCATCTGAAAACAAATTACAAAATCAGTTCCATTTATAATAGCATCAGAAAGAGCTGAAACTTAGGAATTAACTGAGGAGATGAAAGTCTTGTACAATGAAAACTATAAAACAATTGCTGAAAGAAATTTAAAAAGACAAAAATAAATAGAAACTCATTGCCCATCAATAAGAAAATGAAAAAATCAATTTTGCTGTGTTCAAAGAATAGAAAATTATACAGTGATGAAATAGAATAAATGACAGCTACACGTGGTAATACAGATAATTCATAATCATGCTGAGTGGAAGAATTGGGACAAATTGCTTCTGTATGATTTAATTTTATATAAGTTTTTAATTTATATAGTTATAGAGAAAAACGAAGGAGTGACATACAGTTAGAACCATAATAACTTTTGGGAAAAGAGAGAAGCTTGTAATTTGGAATGCACAAATATTAGGCTTCTAAAGTGTTGACAAAGTTTCATGTGTTGCTTGGTTGCTGGTTACATGGGTGTCTACTTTAAAAGAAGACATTAGGGGCGCCTGGGTGGCTCAGTGGGTTAAAGCCTCTGCCTTCGGCTCAGGTCATGATCCCAGTGGGGTCCTGGGATCGAGTCCCACATCGGGCTCTCTGCTCAGCGGGGAGCCTGCTTCCTCCCCTCTCTCTGCCTGCTTCTCTGCCTACTTGTGAACTGTCTGTCAAATAAATAAATAAAATCTTTAAAAAAAAATAAAAGAAGACATTAAATTCTAGGTTGTTTTTGTCTTTATAGAATTTTTAACTATGTTTTATTTTTCACACTTAACTGAATTAAATAAGGAAATATTTTTATAAAAATTATGAGAGATAAGCTTTGAGATAAAAAGAACAGATCAAAAATCAAAAGTATGAGCTTCAGAAATAGATAATGACAAAAGGAGGGAAATATTAAAGGTCATTCACACAGACTGAAGAAAGTTACAAGCCTTTCAGTCAAATTGTAAATCACAAAACTGTATGTCAAGTCTTAGCTCTTGCTTTGGTAGAGGGGCCTTTTAAAAAGAAAACAGACATCAGGCTAAGAAAGTGCGGTCACTACTGGATACTAAATGGCTGAAAAATGAGTAAGTACTGACCATAAGTTACAAATATTTTTCTTGGTTATTTGTAGGAATATAAGGTTGAGAAATGCTTAGCCACTGGGGGACAGTTATGGGCAAGGAGGGACCTATCTGAGATTAAATGACAGTCAAGTAACTTTGAAGCTCTCCTTACAGCTTCTCACTTCTTTTACTCCATCTCTGGAGAGACCAAAACCTTCAGATAGGTGTGATGGATAAATATTAAATAGCATTGTCTCATTGTGAATATTTGAGTTTTATATTTGAATATTTTATATTGTAAGAGAATGAGCTCCTTGGTGGTTAGGGACATTTCTGGATTGTTTTACGAGCTGAGATCTGGAACATAGTAGATTTTTTAGAATATAATTTTGTTGAAATAATTACATCAGTGATGTGGTTATGAAGAACATGACAATATGATAATCCGAAGTATGATGCTCTGGAATAAGAATTAATTTGGGATGAAGAAATCTTGAGAATCAACAAATTCTTTCCTTATCTGACAAAAAACAGATTTTCATAAAAAAACCCACCAAAAATTTATCATAAATCTCCTTCCTGAGAATAACATCAACCAGGGATAATTGAGTCTTACCACAGGAGAGGAGATAAAAATAAGTTCACACCATACTAACCATACTAAGACAGACATTGTCATAAACTATACCTCCTGTTTATTCTCCTAAGAACCCATTTTTCTTTCCTAAAAAGTTTTTTGCTCTCCCATTTTTAGGGTCCCTCCAGTCCAATTCCCCTATTAAACATTAATAAATATGTATGCCTTTTCTCTTATTAATTGGTATGCTGTTTGTTTAATTCATAGACTCCTCAGCTACTATATCTAAGAGAATCACAGAAAAGTTTTTCCTCTTCTACAGTTAAGAACTCTAAAAATTGGTTGAAAAATAATGAATAAGCTGTTACACTTATAAGTGATAAGCCATTTGTATGAAAAATTTTCCAAGGTTTGTACATTTGTTTGTCTTTGCACTTTCTTTTCTGAATAACTGCACAAATAATTATAGACAGCATATTTTGCAGTAATTTTGCTTTGTGGAGTAATGGTTTCCAAAGGTAATCTAATTATCTTATCTTAATGACTTCAAATTTGTGTACACCTTTCACAAACTAGAAATTGTAATTATACTAGTATTTGTGGAAATTTAATTTTATCAGACTTATGCTTAATCATTTCTTTAATTATGATTGGGTTAACCATATGCTAGACTCTATAAATGGCTCACTAAGTTAATGACAAGCAATATTGCTTGTTCAGAGGCATATGAGAATAAAACACAAGATGCAGCTTTGAAGGAAGAAGAAAACTGCTTAGCTAACCTTCTGTTAACACTTAATATAGCAAATGCCAATGAGTGTTGGCAGTAGCTTAGTTCATTTTTGAAAACTGGTATTAATACTCTGAGTACAACTTTAAATTACTCTACTTGAGGTTTTCAAATCTGAATTAGCCTGTTCCTATTCTGAGTTCCAAAATGCCTCTTACCTATAGCACTTTTTTCTCCACTCTGTGCTCAATCATTCTTTTAAAATTATATTAAAGATACAACCCAGCAATTGCACTCCAAGTATTTACCCATAACAATACATAAATACTGATACAAAGGGATACATGCACACTGATGTTCATAGCAGCATTATTAATAGTAGCTAAATTACGGAAAGAGCCCAAATGTCCAAATGATGAGTGGATAAAGAAGATGTGGCACATATATAAAGCATGTGCTATATCTATCTATCTATCTATCTATATAATGGAAATATATATGTATATAAATACATATTACATATATATATAGGAATATTATTCAGTCATAAAAAAGAATGACATCTTGCCATTTGCAATCATGTGGATAGAGCTAGTGTGTATTATGCTAAGCAAAATAAGTCATTCAGAGAAAGACAAATACCATATGGTTTCACTCATATGTGAAATTTAAGAAACAAGAGGATGAACATAGGGGAACGGAAAAAAAAAAAGATGGAAGGCAAACCATAAGAGAGACTCTTAGCTATAGAGAACAAACTGAGTGTTGCGGGAGGGGCAGTAGGCAGGGGGATGGGTTAAATGGGTGATGGGTATTAAGCAGGGCAGTTGGGGTGAGCACTGGCTGTTATATGTAAGTGATGAATCACTAAATCCTACATGTAAAACTAATATTACACTGTACGCTAACTAGAATTTAAATAAAAACTTGGAAGAAAAAATAAAATAAATCATATATTAAAGGTATGTGAATTCCCCCCCCCTCAATTTTTGTGAATAAGATAAAAAAAACTTCTTATATGAGTGTTCAGATAGGTAATAAGTAGTATGATACACTGTTAAAAATTTAAAAAAGCACTGGCTTTGAGGACAGTTAGTTATAGGAAGTCTATCACTTGCCTCTTATTGTCATCTTAGGCAAAAATCCTTATCATTCTCTATGGCCACATTGTTCTCATCTGTAAAAGAACTAATCATCAGTTATAAAGTTTCTTATATAATGTTGGCCATCATGATCATTGCCAAAAATACATGCATTAGGAATAATAAATTTGGTTCTTATCTATTTATTTATTCACGTGTCCTCACATATATACATAATTATTACTGCAGGTCCATAATCCCTTATTTGAAAAACATTTTAAATCTAGTTAAGTTTTGGAACTCAGGATTCTGGTTAGGTGACATCTCAGCAGGGTCTGGAAGAACATCCAATATCAATTACATTAGTATTTCTGCATTGAACGTATGACTATTTATACTAACTGTGCTAAACAAATCAACAACAAATCACCTCATTTCACTTGAGGTCATGCTTTGCACAGAATGCATTTGCTGAAAATTTTTTTAAAACTTTAACATTTGATTTAAAAAAAATAAAAAAAACTTTAACATTTGGGGACTTTAAGAGTTTCACAATTATGAATAATTATGACTTTCAGAATTATGGTAGCTATATAATTTATTTCAAAATGTACACTTTTAATGTAAAAATGGGTACTGTTAATGCTTATGCTAGGACCACAATTGGTTACTGAGACTCTCCCAGGTAAACCAGGATGGATAGTCATAGAGACTGAGGATCTGTAGTACCAAAGCACTGTTTTGGGCACTTTGGAAATAATATGATAAGTTATATTTCTTGTTTATTTAAATTATTTACATTCCTGCATATTTATTTATTTATACGACAGCCTGATTCCATTAAAAAGATAAATGAATGTCAAGGTGCTCTACTTTTTAAAAGTTGGAATCTGAAAGTAAAACTGAATTTGAATTATTGCTTTTGCCAATTGTTACTTATGTGCCATGGCAAGTTACTATGAACATTGGTTTCCTCATCTGTAAAATGGTTATAATAGTAAACCTGTAAATAGTAAATCTCTAACAGGTTATAATACTATCAGCCTCATAAGTTTGTTTTGAAGACCCAATGATAAATATATTGAGACTTTCCTGAACTACTTACCCTCAAAAAATACTCAAACTATAAGTGGTAGTAGTCGTATCCCATTTTCCTATACCCTAAGGCAACTTAAAATAAAATGTAATTTATTTATTTAAGATAAAATATAATTTGTAGCGAATATGTATACAAATTAATGGATATTGCTATTTTCTTTAATTAAATTTCTCTTTCTAGGCATATGGCTAGATCACACTTTAGTGCAAATTTTGTAGGTATCTTTTTAAGTTTCATGGGACAATGTGATTTTTTCAGCAATGGAAGTTGAACAGAAGAGCATTTGACACTTTTGAGCAAAAGGCTTTAAAAACTAGTATATGGTTTTTCAACTTGCTGTCCTTTGACATGGTGACTAATGATGCTCCAGATCTAGAGCTTTTGACAGAAAGTCCCATGACAGAACACAGTAAGAATAACAAATAAACATTTATGGTTTTAAGTCAACAAGATTTTGAGGTTGTTTTCTCCTGGCCCATAACCCAGCCCTACATGACTGAATGTATGTATAAGTTGAGGGTTTAATGTTGTCCCCTTCAAAAAGGTATGTTGAACCTCCAGTACCTATGAATGTGACCTTTCTTGGAAATACGGTTATGCAAATATTAGCAAATGAAAATAAGATCATATATTGGACTAGGCTGATTCTTAATTCAGTAATCGATACTGTTAAAAGAAGAGGGAAATTTGGATATGGACACATAAAAAGACAATGGGTGTGATGAAGGAGGCAGAGAATGGAGGGATGCAACTGCAAGCCAAAGAGCACCATGGATTGCTGGCAGCCAAGAGAAGCTGGGAGAAGGGGCAGAGAATAGGCTCTCCTCAAGTCTCCACAAGGAGCCGCCTTGGCCAACACTTGGATTTCAGACTCCTAGTCTGCAGAGCTGTGAGAAAACAGAGTTATGTTTTTAAGCCACCTAGTTTATGATATGTTGTTAAAGCAGACTTTTCTTTCTCCATCCCTTCTTAAATCCCTCCCTCCCTCTTTCTTTCTTCCTTCCTTTCTTCTCCTTCTTTCTTTTGTTCTTTCTCTTTCCTTTCTTTTTTCTCTTTCTCCTTCTATCTTTCATCTATCTGTCATCTATCTAACTATCTATCATCTGTCATTAGTAGTTCCCAATTTTCAGTGCTAGCCCAGATATTCTGCTTCAGTTGATCTTGAGCGGGGATCAAGGATTTGCAGTTTAATTAAATTCCAAAAGTGGTTTAGATACTAGTAGTTCCCAGGACCAAGTATAGGGGAAAACAGGCTTAACTGATACCATGATTCTGTGTAGATTAACATGATTTTATTGGTATTCTATGGATAAGCAAAGAATCCTGTAGCAAAGGGATGTCATGAGTAAAGGTACTATAGGAATAATGTTTGAGATAGTCCCAGAAAGAAAAGGGTCTAAATTTGGTTGATGCTCAAGGCTGTGTTGTCGGTTCTGCAAAGATAGATTAGGAGCAGACTATGAAATTCATTAAGTGCCTAGCACTATATTCCAATCTTAATCCAGAAGGACCTGGAAAGACATTCATTTTATTTTATAGTTTGGGGGAACCAGAGGTGGCAACTCATTAATTTCCTGAAGAATGCAAGAAAAATCTTTACTGAGCTAGGGTGTCTCCCCCATATACACTGTCCTGAAAAACTCTGTATAGCATTTCGTATTGGAAGTAAGACTGGTGATCTAATTGTGAAGCATTCTCCTAGAAATAGAACCAAGACACTAGATTTCAAAATTAGATCTCTTTCTATGAAACTAAGTGCCTTGATTACCAGGTGATTTTGAAGAGTTTAAGGATAGATGATTTGACAGAGTTGAAGAGAAGCTTAAGACCAACATAATAGCATGTAGGAAAGGAAATTAATACTCATTGTATTTTGAATGTCAGCCATTTGCCAGATACTGAATTAGGAATTTAATTATAGAATCTTTATTTAATGCTCACAATAATATTCTAAGGTAAAATCATATCTAATTCAGAGATAAATTCATTAATGTTTAGAAATTAAATACCTTGTCTAAGATAGTAAAGCAGAGATTTAAATCCATGTCTCAATTCCTCTAACCTAGTGTTCTGTGTAATACTTTCATAGGGATATTTTAAATTCATTCCACAACCATTAACTTTTGGCTTTTTAATAATCCCTTTTAAAATAGTTCGACTCAGTAGGGATATTTCCATATTTTAAAATATCAGATTATTGATTAATATTATTTTAGTGGAGGTTAAAATTTCCATATTTATGCTCTAGGGTACAAAAACTTGCCACACAATCTATCAACAAGGCTTGCCAGGGGCAAGGATTTCTTTAAATCCCTCTGCTGTGATTTTTTTTTTTTTTTTTAGCTTGGCTTCATTGTCCCTTTGCTCTTTAAATTTAATACCCCAACAGTCCTTTGAGGCAGTTTTTACAACTGTGCACAA
Organism: Martes martes; assembly: GCF_963455335.1. NCBI lineage: Eukaryota > Metazoa > Chordata > Mammalia > Carnivora > Mustelidae > Martes > Martes martes. Next base: position 27,796,308 of record NC_137891.1, on the reverse strand, counting down.
TTCTTCCACAGCAGTGGAGTGGTACATTCAGGGTATAGGTAGGATCCTGTAAAAACTGCCTCAGAAGATAGGTTTTGTAAGGTTCATTTTCAGTAAGATGGGTCTAACTTGCTGCTTGAAACTGACAATTCTGTGCCTAATTGAGCATGCAGTTACACTTCAACGTGCACTAGCATTTTCATGAAGTAGCTTAGACAGCATGAAGCCCCAGGGCATTGAGCACAATAGGAGCAATGTAAGGGAATTTGGCAAAACCTTGTGAGTCTGCATTGAATTTCCACTTCAGTTACTACTCCCATTCTGCATTTTCTGCCTTTTTTTATATCCGCATGTAATCAATCCAAAAGCAATAAAGTCTAATACAGCAAAATGATGCCTTCTATTCGTAGAATAATTTTATATAAGATTTACATCATTTCATATATTTTCTTGTTGTAAAATAGACTCAGAAGGACACATACAAAATGTGGTGGATTTTTCAGACTCCTGAATTTTAGATTAACAGTAACAAAATTATTTCAAGTGAGACTTTCAGTTTTACTCTAGGACTGACAATATAAATTTATATGTCATTTGACTTCTAGGCTCATTTGTTTAACATTAGTTGCAAAACCAGAAAATATTTGATTATTCTCTGAAATCACTGTGATGAAATGTTTTAGTTCACTAGAAAAAAACTTATAATAGCCAGAATAGTCTTTCCTATATATTTTGCTATTCTAAATGTAAGGAAATGAGCTTTTCATTAAATTTGGAAAATTGATCACAAAAAATATACCCAATCTGTCATGAAATTTCACTGAAATATTGAAATAAATAAAAATGATATAACTTCTCATGGACCAACAAAGGGTGGGGAGGGAATGAGAGTAGATAAGAAAGGTTAATACATTTTTATAAATGGAAAGCTGATAGATAATTGATAACTGGCTGCTTAACAGGGTGAAAGATGCTGCAAATTCAGAGCCCACATAAGACAATATCAAGAAGAAGTTTGATTCTTTCTTTAGGAAAATTTCAGCCACAGTGACATTAAGAACCTTAAAAGGTAAGGATAAAGTGCAGTTTTGAAATCAATTATTGCATGAAAGTCTGTGAAGGAAGCAGCTCCACACTAAGTTTCCACCACCTCTGCAGCAAATTCACTGAGCTCCACCTTCCATACCATCTAACTGACCCCTCAAGAGGTTAAAAAATTATTCCTTAAAGATAATTGGTAGAACTCAGAACTCAGGGAAAGCATGGGGCAAAGTAGAAGTCTAATTTTATTATTTGGCTACTAGTATATTAACCCCAAGCTTATAATTTAAGGCAGAAAAATTGGAGATTTTTCATGGGTAAACAAATTGGAGGAAAATAATCTCCCCTACAACCCCCATCCCTGGCAAAAAAAAAAAAACCAAAACAAAGAACAAACCTGGAAAGGATAACTGACATTACAAAATCTTCAAATGGAAGGGTTGGTCAAGGGTTGGTACACTCTTACTCTACAAGGCCAGATAGTATTTTAGGCCTTGCAATCTCAAAGGCAAATTAGAGGCAATGACACACACACACACACACACACACACACACACACACACATTATCTGTCATATGTTACATATATGATGTGATATATTATATATGGTATGTATATATATGTATCTATACACATATATCTCTCAAAGGAGACAAAAACAAATTGGTAGAACAGAAAAAGCATGTGAGGATGACGTCTGTGCAGATGAATCAGAAAGTGCCAAAGTGCTTGTTACCTCAGCCTCATTATAATTCTAAAATCCCCCTATGCGTATACATTCACACCCTAATGAAAGAAACTTGCTTCCCTCTATTTGGGGGTGGGGTGGTCACAGCTTTGGAAATTATTCCCCCTGGTCTCTTAGTTGTACACAAAATGATGACTTCATGAGGCAAATCCACCTGGTGTGGTCTCTGTCTATGACTCATTAAAGAAAGAACCAACTTCAGTCTGGTAACAGAATCCGTCCTCTATAATTTTGTCACATCGAGCGTGTTATATAAATGGAATCATACAGTATGTAATCTTTCAATATTGGCTCTGTTCACTCAGAATCATTCTTTTGAAATCCATCCAAATCATCGTGTATGTCAATAGTATACTCCTTTTTATTGCTAAGTAGTATTGAACAGTTTGCTTAAGTGGTTGCCCCTTGAAGGGCATTTGGTTCATTTCCAGGTTTCGGTTATTACAAATAAATCTGTTAAGAACATAGGTGTACAAGTTTTTATATGGACATATGTGTGGTATTGTAGAGAAAATATCTTCTTGGTTTTGCATGGTTTGGGCTTTACAAACAGACTTACTAAGACCTGGGTCAAAGAATTCTTGGAAGTTACTGTCAGATAGGAGATTTAACTCTCCAGTGGTAAATGTTTGCATTTCAAAGCAGGATGAGCCCTGGATACATTGTACAGGTTGTAAACTCGATGGCTCTGGTTTTATTTTCATCCTAGAGACATTTATTTACAGTGCAAAGGGAAAGTACCCATGAGCTTTCCCCTTTTCATCCTAGGGAGCATTTGTCTATATTAGAAGCAATGATTTCCCTTTTTCTCTCAGCAGTTGGGAAGAGGGAGACAATTGCTTTTCTACATAAATTCTCAGATTCATATTTTTGGGTTCCTGACCTACAGTGCAGTTCATGATCTTTAGGGTGATATTTATCTTGCTCTCTTTTTATCAATCCAGAAGATGGAAGAATTGGGAAAAGTGGAAACAAAATAATTACTGTGTTACTTAGTAATTAAATTGTCCTTGACCTAAAATACTTAATGTCTACTTTGAGGATATTACAAATTAATATAGTCATTAAAAGTTACAATACGTTTTTACTTATCTGGAATACAGATACAAGAGTATGATTGCTGGATTATATCATAGGTATATCAATACCATTTAAAACATCTTCCATTATTTTCCCCAATAGATGGACTCTCTCACAGTCTCAATCAGTACTGTATAAAATTACAGTTTTTCTGAATTCTACAGCACTTGGTATTGCAATTTTTTAAAAAAAATTGGCTGTTCTAATAAGTACATAATGATATTTCATTGTGGTTTCAATTTGACTTTCCCTAATGTCTACATATTGAATCTCTTTTCGTGTATTTACTTGATATCACTAAAGGTTTCCCTCACTCTCCGAAAGTTCATATTATGCCACTTTACTTTCTGAAAAGACTGACATCAGTACCTATTTCTTCTAACTGATAAAAATCCAAAAATGACTTCTGTATTTATGAAATACTGATTGATTCTTCACTTTCCACCATTTTGACTTACAAAAAATTTCATAAAAATGCTCTACTTTGGGATAGCTTGGGAAACCTGCATATCCTCTTTGGTGAAGTGTCTATTCATGTCTTTTGCTCATATTCTAATTGTAGTGCTTGCTTTTTTACTGTTAAGTTTTGAGAGTCCTTTATATATTCTAGATCCAAGTCCTCTGACAAATAAGTGGTTTGCAAAAATTTCTCCCAGTCTGTAGCTTGCCTTTTATCCTTTTAACTGAGTCTCTCAAAATAAATAAAGGTTTTTAATCTTGATAAAATTTAATTTATCAATTTATTTTATGTATTATATTTTTGGTGCTACATCTAAGGACTCTTCCCTAAATTCTGGGCCATGATGAATTTAAGCTCTCTTCATAACCAAAGTTTTTTTTTTCTTTTTTCTTTTTTTAAAGATTTTATTTATTTATTTGACTGAGAGAGAGATCACAAGTAGGCAGAGAGGCAGGCAGAGAGAGAGGGGGAAGCAGGCTCCCCGCTGAGCAGAGAGCCCGATGTGGGGCTTGATCCAAGAACCCTGAGACCATGACCTGAGCCAAAGGCAGAGGCTTAACCCACTGAGCCATCCAGGTGCCCCCATAACCAAAGTTTCATGCTATTTTGTTTTCTACTTAAATCTACCATCCATTTTGAGCTAATTTTTAGAGATCCCAGAAATAAACACTCACATATATGTTCAACTAATATTTGACAAGGGAGTCAGGAATAGTCAGTGTGGAAAGGATAGTTTCTTCAGTAGGTCACTGACGTTGTAGAAACTGGATATTTATATGCAAAATAATAAAAATTTTATTATTTATTATTTATTATAATAATAAAATTAAAAACTCCTATCCATTCACAAAAAAAAAATCAAAATGGATTAAAGACTTAAATGTAAGAAATGAAACTATAAAAACATTAGAACTAAAAAAATAGGGAAAAACCTCCTTGACATTTCTTCTGGCAAGAATTTTTTGGATATGATACAAAAACCAACAAGTGGGACCACATCAAACTAAAAAGTCTGTGAACAGCATAAGAAACAATTAACAAAAGGAAAAGGCAACCTCAGAATGGGAGAAAATATTTGCAAATTATGTATTTGCTAAGGATTTATATCTAAAATAAATAAGGAATTCATACAACTCAATAGTAAAAAAGATCTGATTAAAATGGGTAAAGGGACTGAATAGACATTTTTACAAAAAAGATCACAAATGGCTAACAGGTATATGAAAAAGCACCCAACATCACTAGTATTAGGAAACTGCAAATCAAAACCACAATGAGATACCATCTTACACTGTTTAGAATGGCTATTATCAAAAAGACAAGAAATATTAAATGCTGGTAAGCATGTGGATAAAAAGGAGCCCCTGTGCAATGTTGGTAGAAATGTAAATTCGTGTAGTTACTGTATAAACAGCATGGAAGCTCTTCAGGAAATTAAAAATAAAATCACCATATGACTCAGCAGTGCAACTTCTGGATATATACATGAAGGGAAGAGAAATAGAATATCAAAAAGATATCTGTGATCCCATGTCCATAACAGCCAAGATATGTGAATAACTTAAGCGTCCACTGACAGAAGAATGAATTAAGGAAATGTGATCTAAATCTATATCCCTATCTCTCTCTTTGTCTATCTATCTGTGCAATAGAATATTATTCATCCATGAAAGAGAAGGAAATCAATATCTGTATTGACCTTGAGGGCATATGCTAAGTGAAATAAGTCAGACAGAGATAGATAAATACAGCATGATCCCACTTGTATGCTGACTCTAACAAGCTGAACTCATAGAAGCAGAGAATGAAACAGGTTGTCGTGAGCTACGGCATGGGGAAAATAAGGAGATGATGGTCAAAGGGTTTAAATTTCAAGTTATAAGAGGAATAAGTGCCAGGGACCTAATGTACAGTATGGTGACAACAGTTAACAGTATTGTGTTGAAAGCTGCTATGAGAATAAATTTTCAATGTTTTTACCATAACAAAAATAATATGATAATTGTGTGAGGTGAAGGATATATTAATCTTATTGTGGTAAACACATGAAATATACTGTATCAGATCATCACATTACACACCTTAAACTTACACAGTTTTACATGCTAAACCTATCTAAATAAATCTGGGAAAAGTGTTGAAATACAAATATTTTATTATTATCAAAATAAAGATGTGGTCAGGAAAAGGATCAAGAAGTCTATTGGGTTTAGAATATTTCAGAGAAACAGAAGTGATCTCATTTATGGAAACTTAGGACGTTTTTAGTGATACCATGTTGCCTTCTAATATTAATAGTACAATTCCAAGGATACTCCCACAGAAAATATAAAGAGTTACATTGACCAATCCATTTCAAGTTAAGACTTTATACTTCTTCCATCACATATCACCAAAATAAACCAATGATCACAAAACAAACAAACAACACAGATCATTATCCAAACTGATGAGAAGTCCTAGCTTTCCAATGCAAATTTCATTTACAATTTGACACTTGAATTATTGCTTAGTTTTTCAGTTCTAGAAGTGCAACAATACTAAGCGATTGGTGAAGCCTGGCTCCAAATGGAAAGCTTTATGAACACAAAGGATGCCTCTACTTGAAAAGGGAGGATTAGAAAATGTGAAATAATAATTTACAGATTAATTTCCTGCATAAAACAAGAAGTAATGAGATGAAAATCACTGCTAGAAAGATTAATTTTGGGAAAGAAATGAGATTCTTCTGTATTTTAGGTGAAGAAAGAAGATATAAAACTTAGAGATATTATAAAAAGACGATTAAGGAATTTGAGAAATTATATTCAGTGTCTATGACATGCAGGCCCTCAATGGATGTTTCTGAATGATTCAGATAGTAAGTGCTATGCATTTCAAGAAGACAGTTATTATTTAATAATTACCAACATAACTATTTTTAGTAATTCTGTTTTTAGAAATATACATTTGAAAATAGATGCATATTCTTTTTGTTGTGCTATCATCATTTAAGAATTAATGTATTCATGGTCAGTTAGGCTTTGATAATGAAAGGCCCCAGTGTTTTCCTCTAAACAGCTACATAATTTTTACTTTGTAACTAAGAAAGAGAAACAGATTCCCTTAAGTTTGCCTAAGAATGCAAAACTGAAAAGTTGCCTAAACAAGGTGAGACTTAATTTTTATGATGCCAACATACAGAGTTGATTAATAAAATGTATGATTTTTATCTGGCTTTTTGGCTCTACAGTGTTATGTGTCTTGCTAGAATTCATTTTGCTGTTTTTGTGTTTTGTTTTTTAACATAGTATTATAAGAAAGGGAAAAATGATAGAAAAACACAAATAGAGAAAGATGTAAGGATAGAGAGAGAATGGAAGACAGAGAGAGAATCTAAGGCTGTAGGAGAGACTTTGAGAAACTTCCTTAAACATAATCTTGAACATAACTCTTGTAGAAGGTGAGGATCAAATACTATATTATGTGCTTATTGATCTTGATGAATATAGTATGTAAGAAATTGAGGAGATATGGAAAGAAAATGAGAAGAAAAAATAATTGTCTAAGTGCTTGATAAACAGGACTTCTGTTTAATTTCATGTATTATATTTTTATTAAAGGAATTAAACCCTGAATATACATCCACATTATATAAAATTTAAATCTATAAATAAATGTGTCTCGAGCTTGAAAATTATTCTTAATGACAATTGTGTAGAACATATGGTTTCACCATGTCACTTTAAATGTTTTAAATATTTTATGTGTGAAATAAAAAATTATCCTTTTGAACTTGCTTCTATAATAATGAGACCCATTATTTTTCCTATCAGAGTATATAAATTGCATTGTAATTGTTTCCCTGTTATTATAAACTTCTCTAATCTTACCTTCCTTCTCTGCTTATACAGTGTAAAATTGGATTCCCTAATATTAAAAATAAATTTTATTGACCTTATATAGTGAATATTAATCACTTTTCTGCAGCTCCTGGCATCCAAAATTTAAGCTCCAGTGAAGTGACTTATACTGTCATGGCGTTATTAATTAGTTCATTCACTCACTCATTATTCATTATGGCCCAAAGCAGTTTTGATCCTCAACTGTTCTCCCATAGCTGAATAGTTTGGCTAATTGGGACATGAACTAAATTCCTTAAAGTGTTTTGCATTTGTTTCTGAAGTAGGACAATGGGTTGGCTTTTTCTCCCCATATAGTCTAAATTCAAAGAACAAGGCTACACCTGCCTGACATGCTTTTGTTCCTGTTCTCTAAGTGCTATTTAGAGCTCCTCTCTAACAAGAGAAGAAATACTCTTTCCATTTGAGTATGTGTTGATGTGTCTAATTCTTTTTTTTTTTTCAAACAAGGGAGTGGAATAGATAAAATTTGTTTGTTTGTTTGTTTTTTAACAGTTTTTATTTATTTGACAGAGAGAGAGAGAGACAGCCAGAGAGGAACACAGGCAAGGGGAATGGGAGAGGGAGAAGCAGGCTTCCTGGCGAGCAGGGAGCCAGATGCGGGGCTCAATCCCAGAACCCTGGGATCATGACCTGAGCTGAAGGCAGATGCTTAACGACTGAGCCACGCCGATGCCCCAAAACTTTGGTTTTGAACCTCCAAAGTTTTATAATTCCAGCAATCTCAACATATCTACTCCTTCTATACTACTATATGAACTGACCTGTGGACAAAAAAATTAATAAATAAATAAAAGAGAGAGAGAGAGAGAGAATAGCATTTAGTATCATTATAGAGCCTCCAAGTCTTTCTGTTTTACTCACAACAAAATCTCATGGTAAATTTATTAACTAACAGCAGAGTTGTTATATTTATATTTCTCTTAGGTTCCTTAAGCATATTCATACTCCAAGAGAAGTGCTACTAAATAATTAATGTCCAAAATACAATCAGGAAGAGAGATAAAAAAAAGATCAATCGTCAGTTAATGCTTATATAACATCATGAACTGATTTTAATCTCCTCAGTAGATTACATCATTTTGTAGGAAAACATGATGGGGCTTGCAAATAGACTCAAATGAATGACAGTAATTTAGTGAATTGAATACTTTTATTTTTTTTTGCCCCATCTGAGAACTGAGAAAATAAATGAAGGTCTGAAAATGGACAGTCTATATTGTTAATTATCACATTCTGTGGGCTAAATAGAAAATATTTTGTTGCAAGACAGTTTGCAATTATACCATTCCTATACCTCCAAGAGCTGATCAAGATCTAAGATTGAAAACATTACAACAACAGTGGTGAAAACATGAAAATATTGTGTGTGGGGAACTTACAGAGTGCAAAGATATGTTAAAGAATAATGTAACTCTTTTTAGAGTCTGACCCTTTTAGAGTCAACCATGTTCCCAATTACGGGCTTTTCCCTACTAAGAACCATTAACTTGTGTTTTATATGAAGAAGCAAAGGAAGGAACTAAAATATCTAAAATATCTGCTCTAAAATATCAGCATTACAACATTTGGTTTGAAACATTCCTTCCCATTGTTTTTGAAGCTTTTAGCATATTTTTACATATAATTTATGAGGACTACTTATTGATCTAGGTTTCACCAAAAATATTATTACTTGGTTTCCTCTCCGCATCTGGCATCAACAGATAAGTAGACACATAGTAATAAATTATTGATGTTACATTTAATCTAGTGTAGAGATTCTTAACCTTGGTTGCATTTTAGAATTACCTAAGGAGACTAAAAAATAAAATACTGATTTCAGCTATCTAACCAGAAAAATTAAATCAAGGGGTGCCTGGGTGTCTCAGTTGGTTGTATCTTCCTTTGGTTCAGGTCATGATCTGAGGTTCCTGGGATCCAGCCCCATGTTGGGCTCTTTTGTGTTCTCTGTCTCTCTCTCTCTCTCTCTCAAATATATAAACAAAATCTTTAAAAAAAAAAAAAAAAAGACAGAAAGGAAGAAAGAAAAAAATTAAATCAAGAGTTCCAGGAGTGGGGACTAGTGTTCCAAATATAGAACTTGGCTTCAGAACCATTAAGAAGTACAAAACATTTTAATGTAGGTGAGATTATTTCACTAGTCTTTTCTAATGGATGAAGAGATGCAGTTAAATAAACAGTAATATGGCTTAATAATTCTGGAGTTATGATGATTTAAGACTTAAAATGTGTATGTGTAAAATCCATTTCCTCAATTCCAATGTAAGCCACACTGCAAAGGTAATACCTGTCATAGATCTATTGAAATGTATTTGGAAAAAAAATGTTATTTTTGATTAGTGAATTAGGGATATAACACACAAAAGGACTATCCCCAGAAGTAGATAAACGTATAAAATGAAATATTTTTTTTATCAACCACTTCTAAAAACCTATTGACTTGGTCTCTGGGTTCCATTAGATTTTTCTCTGTCTTTAGCAATTTTAGGAAAATTATATTAATAAAGCAAAAGTAAGTCACAGTAAAAATAAATAAATAAATAAATAAAGCTCTGAGCCTGATAGTGATTTCTGATGGATGTAAAAAAAAATAATTGAATACAGTGGTTAGAAAATGTTATTGGGATTAGATAAAGAAAAGACACAGTCCCTGACTTCTGGAAACTAATCTAATTCTCACATCTAGACCTCAATGTCTTTACACATTTATTTGATGCTTACAGCTAAGCCTTATTATTCTCCTATTGAAGATAAACACTCTCACAAAGCATTTACTTCAAACAAGGGCACTAAGTAGCCCACAAAATAAGAAATATCTTCTTTTCTCACTAAATGGGTATCTGCTATTTTTAGCTCAGGTACAATTTTATTCTTCCAGTTTGTCCTGCTTATAGATAATTATTGAGATACACAATTATAAACTTTCTCCAGCTTTCTGACAACAATCCAGAGTGAAATTCTGCTTCCTTAGGCTCTCCTCAAAATTACCCAACCAAAGCCCAAATCCTTAACAGATTTTTTGTAATACTTGTTTAATAAAATACCTACCCTATGCTTCCTCCATCTTGTACGTTTTCCCTCATTGAAATGAATAGTAAATCCACCTTATTTAAGTATAGGTATGTAAATGGTGGTCTCTGGCTGAAGGATATTGACAAGTTCTCTATGAGTGAATGTCTACATGCTGTTTCTGCAGATGGCATCACTTTATAAACACATTTTTATTTTTTTGAAGATTTATTAGAGAGAAAGCATGTGTGCATTGGGGGAAGGGGCAGGGAGAGAGGGAAAGAAAGAATACCAAGCAGACTCCATGCTGAGCTTGGAGTGCAAGGCAGAGCTCATCTCAAGACCCTGTGACCATGACCTAAGCCAAAATCAAGAGTCAGATGCTTAACTGACTGAACCATCCAAGAGCTCCTATATATTTATTTTTAATCCTATAAACTCGGAAGTCACAAATTTGCTCACTGAAATAAATAATTCACCTTTCATTGGTTGCATTCTCAACCAACTGACTGATTCTAGGATGAGAGATGGTATTTCCAAGAGTACCTAAAACTCAAGGTCCTTTGGCTGGTTGCTTCCCCTCCGCCCCCGGAAGCAAGATTCTGTGGGAAACCAAACTACCCAATTTTATCTCGAATGTGTTTTGATAAAGTATGGAATTAAACCTACTGGAAATGGGCACAGACAAATAATGAATCAAACACTTAAGAGCATCAAAGAAAAAAATAGTCTCAACAGGGATATTAAATCCTTTGGAGGAGGACACGCCTCTCTGGACATTGCTTGAAAGAGAACTGCTTTTGCTCTTTTGCTGAGACTATTCTCTACCTAGCTCCGCTTTCTTTTCTTATTGGTATATTCATTATTTAGGTAGTAATATATTAAATCTGGTTAATTCAAATATCACTAGCTTAGAGCTGTTCTGCTTCTCCTAGATTTGCTTCTACCTTCTGAAAATCATTATGTATTGATACAGAGATTAAATCTCAGTAGAAGATTACTTATTTGAAGACACCAAATTTTCGCCTCCTTTCCCTTTTAGTTCCTACACTTAAAAGGGACTTTGTTCCTCTAATAATGTAGTATAGCTTGAGTCTTTGATGTTCTTTGATTATCCTGATATTTCAATAGATATTTTTATAATTTTTCTCTTTTAGTGTTGTTGCGATTAATGTAGAGCATGAAATCAACCATAATACCTGGCTTGCTAAAATGTAACAGAGGCTGCTGGGTGTGAGGGAAGGTTTTGGAGAAGGAGTAGGCCTTTGGAATGCTAAGGCCTGCCTGACCGCTCTGCCATAGGAATGCCTTGGGGGGATGCCTTCCCCAAAGCTTTCTTAGCCCAAACACCCACCCTGTGATCTAAGAGATGTATGCATTGTCCCTCGGCTATGTTTAGCAGCACTCCTAGAACTTGCAGATAGCATATCGTATCTTTCCCTTAAACAGATCCTCCAAATTTCAGTAAGACTCCCTGTCACACTTCCCGTGCTTGAGAAACCGATTAGGATTTGTGATTATCCTGAAAGACCAATAAAAGCGGGAACAAAGAAGGGCAAAGGGTCTTCACCTCTGAGCACTGACCCCCTTGCCTTCCCTGTTTCATAGCAAAGTTTGGAGTAATCTTTCATCCATCAGTATAGGGATTGCAGGCCATTCCTGGCATAGTGTATGTGCCTCAAGCCTGTCAAACTCTAAGGTATCCAATTAGCTCTTTCAGATTGTTCAATCAGAAAATACATTACTAGGGGTGCCTGGGTGGCTCAGTGGGTTAAGCCTCTGCCTTCGGCTCAGGTCATGGTCTCAGGGTCCTGGGATTGAGCCCCACATCGGGCTCTCTGTTCAGCAGGGAGCCTGCTTCCCCCTCCTCTCTGCCTGCCTCTCTGCCTACTTGTGATCTCTGTCTGTCAAATGAATAAATAAAATCTTAAAAAGAAAGAAAGAAAGAAAGAAAGAAAGAAAGAAAGAAAGAAGAAAATACACCACCATATTTGCACACAAATTTATGACTTTTTTTTTTTTTAAAGATTTTATTTATCCACTTGACAGACAGAGATCACAAGTAGGCAGAGAGGCAGGCAGAGAGAGAGGAGGAAGCAGGCTCCCCGCTGAGCAGAGAGCCCGATGCAGGGCTCGATCCCAGGACCCTGGGATCATGACCTGAGCTGAAGGCAGAGGCTTTAACCCACTGAGCCACCCAGGCGCCCCAATTTATGACATTTTTTAAATGTATCTTTCAGTGCAGGCAGCCTTAATGTCCACTACTCTTCTGTCTTTCTCTGATGACCTTTTGTTTTCATGTCCATATGCAGTAAACCTCCATTCTAAGTAACTGTGAGAGTTTCCAATTATTTCGGTTGTCTGAGAATGCTGATATACCCTTGTTATCACATTTCACTTTTACTCCAAATTGTCTGAAGCATCTTCTTAACTATCCATACCTATTTTGTTACAGCTTACCCTCTGGGATGCAGTGTGAGGAGTGATGACTTACAGGTTACAAGGAGAGATGCAAATACATAGACTGCTCAGACATACCTGGTTAAAATTTATAGTCACAACACTAAGTACCTTAAATGCATTATTTCAGTTAATTCTTAAAACTTCCTTATGCTGAACTATATACAAACATTGATAAAAACAGCATTTTACAAATTAACAAACTGTATATTAAAGTGAAATTACTTGCTTAGGATTACACATAACATATGTTGGAATTTATATTTGAATCTAGTACTTTAGACTTTGGAAATTATCTAATCTGTATAATAAAGGTGCTGAATACCATTCTACTAGTTGTGGAGTTTAGATTTATTCTAATGACTTTCTTTGAAATAATGATTAAAAGAAAGCAAAAGCTGTGTTCAAATTTCAATACAATTGTATAATAGGCAAATCCTGTTATTTTTAATCATTAATGTATTAATTAATTCAACATTAATTGAATACCAACCATGTGTCAGATACCAATCTTAGCACTGGGGCTATAAGTGATTAAAAATAAAGAGAGGCAAGGAAATAAACAAAATAATTGCATAAGGGGATTAATAATAAATAAAGAAGACTAATTCAAGCAAAGTTGTTAATTTGGAATAAAGGGGAGGAAAGAGATGAAAAAAATTAGACATAGATCTTGAAAAGGACGTGTTGAGTGATCAGTTGTGGAGGGTATAGAAAACTAAAGATGTATGAAGGATGACTTTCATTTGGATGAGCAACTGGAAGGATGGTGGAGCCAATTATTGATATGGAAAATTCTAAAAGAAAGACCAGGTTGAAGGGAGTGGTAAATAATGAATTTTGACGGGTTAAGTTTTAGAGGTGAGATTAAGTAAATATTTGGAAGTAGGGGACTAGAGATTAAAAGAGAGGTTCTTGCTTGAGATATTATTGCATCAACATAAGATGGAATTTAAAGTCATTCAGGTTAATGAGGTCATCCTGGGAGTGAATCTTGATAAAGAAGTGAAAGAACTATGTAAGTGAACCATGACGTGCTTTTCAAGCATTTAGCAATTTAGCACTGAATATAAAATTAAAGAACAGATATATTTCTCTCTCTGTCTCTGTCTCTCCATAAATAGATATATAGATAGATGATAGACAGATACATTTTTTTACATTGTATGTACACATGTATACATTCTTTACATGGTTTCTAACCACACTGTTTTTGTATCTAAAGTTTTCATATGGCAATTTAATTTCATAATTACCCTCAGAGAACTTCCTTTAAAGATTTTATTTTTTAACACTGAATTGCATCCTGGCACTTAATTACTCAAAAATGAATTGGGAGAACTTGGGAGGAAGACATAAAGGTGAGGACAGGAGGATGCACACATATGCTCACAGGATGTCAGAGTTTGCAAATAAACTTTAGATTTTTCACCTTTTTGGAAAAGATAAAGAAAATTTCTTCCTTGTAAAATGTAGGTCTAGAACAAATAAGGTCTATATATTTAGAACTCCTTTAGTTCCTCCCACTTTTCTTGTACTTAATTTTATAAATCAACATAATGATGCTGGTGTTTTGTTGGTCTTTGGTTCATTTGTTATCTAGGAATAACTGATATTGTTTTGAATCTACAAACTTATTTTTCTTCCATTTGAAAAGAGATAGAATAGCCTTAGCATAAAACTGAAAATGAACAAGGCTACCAGGTTAAAATCAGACTTTTTTCAAAATACACCAATAAGAATTACCCTGAGTATAAAAATGCAAAGGCAAACTTCTGTTGTCCTTGTTAACATATTTTGGAATAGAAAGCATTCTTAGGTATTATAAAGGGTAAGCCTTGTGCATTGACCTTGTATATAAAAATGTGTTATTTTAAAATAGTTCATTTATCTTTTGAAATAGAATGAATATATCAGTGAATGCACTTTTATGGTCTGGGAGTCACTATAAATTATTTAAAAAGTTAAACAAATATTTTTATATTCTGTGCCTTTTAAATACAGAAAAATGTATCTATTTCATAATTACATAATATTTTTCAGAACTATTAGTGTAAACTGAAAAGCTTGGTTTTCGAAGATACCATGGACTATTAACACTAGCTTACAGTCACCAAATAGTCAAATACTAGTTATTTTAAAAAAATGAAATGTAAAAATATAAATTTTAAAGAAAGGGGATGTTTTCAAACCAAATGAACTCTTTTAAATATTCTGGAAACAATTTGCTGGTATGCTTTACACTTCATCATAATTGGAAACCAGTAGCTTACTGCAGGGAATAAAATGAACATAGAAAGAGCCATTAACACACTGAAAAGTTGTTTACTACAATTTTATTTAGCACAGGTGTCTCTCTAATTATGAGATATTATGAACATTCATAGCATTCAGTATCTTTCAGTATTGTCTTTGAATGAGTTAGGACACTCATTAAAGATTATTAAGATAACAAGATGAAAGTGTTCTCAGTGAATTAAGACTTTTAAATTGTGCTTATTTATGGGTTCATTATTTGATTACTTGGAGCACTTTTATTTTCAAGCAGCATGCTATCAGAAGAACACTGCCAAACATATGAAGAAATGGACTTCAAACATCACATATAAAAGAAAAAAGGCCTGAACTCCTTATCTCATTGATTCTAAGACAATTTAATGACTCTGAAATGGGAATGCATGTTTTAATTGCTATTACCTAGACAGTAGATCAAGACCTACCATAGTTTTCATTGTATATATATATATATATACTCATAGTCAAGCTTGTAAATAGTTGTCATTGCTGCTTGAAAGATAATCCTGGAGAGAATGTAGGACACTATTTTAAGAAATGCTGCATCATTAACACAATCATGACACTGAAGTGTATGAAAAACAAATCTGACATTCATTATTTGAATGAAAAGGTGATTTGAGAGAGTAGGACTTTGAATATGAAGAAGATTTAAGATACCTTATTTTGCCTTTCTCTTTTTGCCTATATCCCAGGCTGGCACATAATAATTAAAAAAAAAAATATATATATATATATATACACACACACTGAGTTTTTGGATAAGACACCAAAAGTATAGGCAACAAAAGCAAACATAAACCTGTGGGGCTACATCAAATTACAAGCTTCTGAACAGCAAAAGAAATGGTCAGCAAAATGGAAAGGTAAATTATGAAATGGGAAAAAAATACTTGCAAATCATATATCTGATAATGGGTTAATATCTAAAATAGATAAGGAACTTATACAACTCAGTAGCAAAAACCAAATAATCTAATTGAGAAATGAACAGAGGATCTAAGTACACATTTTTTTTTTTTTTTAAAGAATAAGATATACAAATGGCTAACAGGTACATGAAAAGGCACTCAACATCACTAATATTAGAGGAATGCAAATCAAAACCACATGAGATATCATCTCACTTCCCTTAGAATGGCTGTTATTAAGCAAAACAAAACAAAACAAAACAAACACAAAATAAACTTTGGGGAGAATGTGGATTCCTTGTGCACAGCTGGTGGGAATGCAAAGTGGTTCTGCCACTATGGAAAAGGAAATGGAGGTTCTTCAAGAATTTAAAAATAGAACTACCATGTGATCCAGCAATCCCTCTTTGGGGTATATATTGGAAAGAAATGAAATCACTATCTCAAAGAAGTATCTGCACTCTGATGTTCACTGCAGCATTATTCACAATGACAAGACATAGAAACAACCTAAAATCTATTGACAGATGAAGAACTAAAGATGGATACACACACACACACAGCTAATTTAATAATATCCTTACAGGAAATGCTTTTTTTTTTTTTCCTTTTTAAAATGTCCTTCAGTAAAAGCTCTGAACAGTTTATTTCATTCATTCATTCAATCTACAAATAGTTAATGCATGAAGTGGTTGGAAATATTTACATAGTTCATTATTGACAACTTGGGAAAAATGAAATGTGACTGAGTAAAAGTACCATACCCATTTTGTTTCAGTGGTTTGACAATAAAAGTGTTGTGACTATTTTCATTTAGTTTATTTAAAATACAGAGTTCTTTCAAAATAATTTATAATCATTTCTATAACTATCTTTGCAGATGAATTATCTCAGAAATGTGCCAGATGCAGACAACACATCTCTAGAGATATATTTTAGTTAAGCTGCTTAAAGTTTTTAAAAATTGTAAAAATGATTGGATTCATTGGGCTACTCACAAGGTGTGTGTAAAGCTGAAATAATATATATTCATAACAATATAAACATGAGAATCCAATAGTAATAACTTTCAATTACTAATCAAAATGTCCTCCTCCTTTTAAATTTTATATGAGCAGCTTAAGATAGTGTAAAATTCTAAACTGATAAAAAAGATTTATTTCATGATATACATTTAAATTGTGAAATTTTCTAAAGTCAGATCAAAAAATATTTTAAGTGTTTTTTGTATTATGGAAACACACACTTACATAATGCTTGGTGATACACGTATGTTTGATGAAAAAATTAAAAAGTCACAGTATCGGGTATTTTTTTTTTTTTTTTTTTACAGCATAACAGTATTCATTGTTTTTGCACCACACCCAGTGCTTCATGCAATACATGCCCTCCCCAATACCCACCACCTGGTTCCCCCAACCTCCCACCTCCCACCCCTTCAAAACCCTCAGGTTGTTTTTCAGTGTCCATAGTCTCTCATGGTTCACCTCCCCTTCCAATTTCTCTCAACTCCCTTCTCCTCTCCATCTCCCCATGTCCTCCATGTCATTTGTTATGCTCCACAAGTAAGTGAAACCATATGATAATTGGCTCTCTCTGCTTGACTTATTTCACTCAGCATAATCTCTTCCAGTCCTGTCCATGTTGCTACAAAAGTTGGGTATTCATCCTTTCTGATGGAGGCATAATACTCCATAGTGTATACGGACCACACCTTCCTTATCCATTTGTCCGTTGAAGGGCATCTTGGTTCTTTCCACAGTTTGGCAACCGTGGCCATTGCTGCTATAAACATTGGGGTACAGATGGTCCTTCTTTTCACTCCATCTGTATCTTTGGGGTAAATACCCAGGAGTGCAAATGCAGGGTCATAGGGAAGCTCTATTTTTAATTTCTTGAGGAATCTCCACACTGTTCTCCAAAGTGGCTGCACCAACTTGCATTCCCACCAACAGTGTAAGAGGGTTCCCCTTTCTCCACATCCTCTCCAACACACGTTGTTTCCTGTCTTGCTAATTTTGGCCATTCTAACTGGTGTAAGGTGGCATCTCAATGTGGTTTTAATTTGAATCTCCCTAATGGCTAGTGATGATGAACATTTCTTCATGTGTCTGATAGCCATTTGTGTGTCTTTATTGGAGAAGTGTCTGTTCATATCTTCTGCCCATTTTTTGATATGATTATCTGTTTTGTGTGTGTTGAGTTTGAGAAGTTCTCTATAGATCCTGGATATCAACCTTTTGTCTGTACTGTCATTTGCAAATATCTTCTCCCATTCCGTGGGTTGCCTCTTTGTTTTGTTGACTGTTTCCTTTGCTGTTGCAGAAGCTTTTGATCTTGATGAAGTCCCAAAAGTTCATTTTCACTTTTGTTTCCTTTGCCTTTGGAGACATATCTTGAAAGAAGTTGCTGTGGCTGATATTGAATAGGTTACTGCCTTCACCTCTAGGATTCTGATGGATTCCTGTTTCACGTTGAGGTCTTTTATCCATTTTGAGTTTATCTTTGTGTACGGTGTAAGAGAATGGTCAAGTTTCATTCTTCTACATATAGCTGTCCAATTTTCCCAGCACCATTTATTGAAGAGACTGTCTTTTTTCCACTGTATATTTTTTCCTGCTTTGTCGAAGATTATTTGACCATAGATTTGAGGGTCCATAGCTGGACTCTCTAATCTGTTCCACTGGTCTATATGTCTGTTTTTATGCCAGTACCATGCTGTCTTGGTGATCCCAGCTTTGTAGTAAAGCTTGAAATCAGGTAACGTGATGCTGCCAGTTTTATTTTTGTTTTTCAACATTTCCTTAGCAATTCGGGGTCTCTTCTGATTCCATACAAATTTTAGGATTATTTGCTCCAGCTCTTTGAAAAATACCAGTGGAATTTTGATCGGAATGGCATTAAAAGTATAGATTGCTCTAAGCAGTATAGACATTTTAACAATGTTTATTCTTCCGATCCAAGAGCATGGAATGGTCTTCCATCTTTTTGTGTCTTCTTTAATTTCTTTCATGAGTGTTCTGTAGTTCCTCGAGTACAGATCCTTTACCTCTTTGGTTAGGTTTATTCCCAGGTATCTTATGGTTCTTGGTGCTATAGTAAATGGAATCGATTCTCTAATTTCCCTTTCTGTATTTTCATTAGTATCGGG
Organism: Martes martes; assembly: GCF_963455335.1. Taxonomy (NCBI): domain Eukaryota; kingdom Metazoa; phylum Chordata; class Mammalia; order Carnivora; family Mustelidae; genus Martes; species Martes martes. The sequence continues at coordinate 27,777,269 of NC_137891.1, read as the reverse complement.
TACTTTTATTCTCATCTTACAGATGCTTTGAAAGTAATTGAAGTGTTTTCTAATCTTGAGAACTATTTTTGATGTGAAGCATTTTAATGGTCAGTCGCTTCCCCCATGGTTCATTTAAATTACCAATAATTGTACGATCAAAATCAATCTAGAGAGAATGAAGAAAATGAAATAAAAAAATTCTAGTAATTCAAATTATATATAATACACACACATATATATGGCTTATAAAAATGAATTTCACCTGGTGTAATGAGCATAATGTCACATTTACGTTACCAATAAATTATATGTAGAAATTTAAGCCATATTTATGACTTAATTTACAAATTCTACAACTTTACAATTTATAAACACAATTTAACACTACAGATTCATGAAGACAGTTTTCTTACAGTTTGTGTGAAAAAGTCCTCATTTTATTTTGCTTAGTAACAGAATTATGGCACTTGAAAAATTACCTCTTTTAGTAAATTTTATCACCTAGATTTATGAGCTGAATGCTCGATAGATTTAGAAATCTTTAAGGAATATTTTAATAGTAATAATGTATTAACCAAGAATCATCATTTTAATGTCTACAAGTAATGCAGATTACATAAAAAACTAAAATGTTTATAAAGGTTAAAATCCACTGAATAAATAATATCTTTTTTTTTTGTATTCTGTTTAATGATCGCTGTTTTTATTTTTCTCTGATTTTTCTTTCTTTCTTTTTTTTTAATTTTTTTATTTTAATAAACATATAATGTATTTTTATCCCCAGGGGTACAGGTCTGTGAATCGTCAGGTTTACACATTTCACAGCACTCATCATAGCCCATACCCTCCCCAATGTCCATTTCCCCACCACCCTCTCCCGCCCCCCCTCCCCCCCGCAACCCTCAGTCTGTTTCTTGAGATTGAGTCTTTTATGGTTTGTCTCCCTCCCAATCCCATCTTTTCATTTTTTCTTTTCCTACCTCCCCCCAACCCCCCCGCCTTGCATCTCCACTTCCTCATATCAAAGAGATCATATGATAGTTGTCTTTCTCCGATTGACTTATTTCGCTAAGCATGATACCCTCTAGTTCCATCCACGTCGTCGCAAATGGCAAGATTTCATGTCTTTTGATGGCTGCATAGTATTCCATTGTGTATATATACCACATCTTCTTTATCCATTCATCTTTGGATGGACATCTAGGCTCTTTCCACAGTTTGGCTATTGTGGACATTGCTGCTATAAACATTCGGGTGTACGTGCCCCTTCGGAGCACCACGTTTGTATCTTTAGGATATATACCCAGGAGTGCAATTGCTGGGTCACAGGGTAGCTCTATTTTCAGTTTTTTGAGGAACCTCCACACTGTTTTCCAGAGTGGTTGCACCAGCTTGCATTCCCACCAGCAGTGTAGGAGGGTTCCCCTCTCTCCCCATCCTCGCCAGCATCTATCATTTCTTGACTTGTTAATTTTAGCCATTCTGACTGGTGTGAGGTGGTATCTCATTGTGGTTTTGATTTGTATTTCCGTGATGCCGAGTGATGTGGAGCATTTTTTCATGTGTCTGTTGGCCATCTGGATGTCTTCTTTGCAGAAATGTCTGTTCATGCCCTCTGCCCATTTCTTGACTGGATTATTTGTTCTTTGGGTATTGAGTTTGATAAGCTCTTTATAGATTTTGGATACTAGCCCTTTATCTGATATGTCGTTTGCAAATATCTTCTCCCATTCTGTCAGTTGTCTTTTGGTTTTGTTAACTGTTTCCTTTGCTGTGCAAAAGCTTTTGATCTTGATGAAATCCCAATAGTTCATTTTTGCCCTTGCTTCTGTTGCCTTTGGCGATGTTCCTAGGAAGAAGTTGCTGTGGTTGAGGTCAAAGAGGTTGCTGCCTGCATTCTCCTCAAGGATTTTGATAGATTCCTTTCTCACATTGAGGTCCTTCATCCATTTTGAGTCTATTTTCATGTGTGGTGTAAGGAAATAGTCCAATTTCATTTTTCTGCATGTGGCTGTCCAATTTTCCCAGCACCATTTGTTGAAGAGACTGTCTTTTTTCCATTGGATATTCTTTCCTGCTTTGTCGAAGATTAGTTGACCATAGAGTTGAGGGTCTATTTCTGGGCTCTCTATTCTGTTCCATTGGTCTATATGTCTGTTTTTGTGCCAGTACCATGCTGTCTTGATGATGACAGCTTTGTAATAGAGCTTGAAGTCTGGAATTGTGATGCCACCGACTTTGGCTTTCTTTTTCAATATTCCTTTGGCTATTTGAGGTCTTTTCTGGTTCCATATAAATTTTAGGATTATTTGTTCTATTTCTTTAAAAAAGATGGATGGGATTTTGATAGGGATTGCATTAAATGTGTAGATTGCTTTAGGTAGAATAGACATTTTCACAATATTTGTTCTTCCAATCCATGAGCATGGAATATTTTTCCATTTCTTTGTGTCTTCCTCAATTTCTTTCATGAGTACTTTATAGTTTTCTGAGTATAGATTCTTTGCCTCTTTGGTTAGATTTATTCCTAGGTATCTTATGGTTTTGGGTGCGATTGTAAATGGGACTGACTCCTCAATTTCTCTTTCTTCTGTCTTGTTGTTAGTGTAAAGAAATGCGACTGATTTCTGTGCATTGACTTTATATCCTGACACTTTACTGAATTCCTGTACAAGTTCTAGCAGTTTTGGAGTGGAGCCTTTTGGGTTTTCCACATATAGTATCATATCATCTGCAAAGAGTGATAATTTGATTTCTTCTTTGCCAATTTGGATGCCTTTAATTTCCTTTTGTTCTCTCATTGCTGAGGCTAGGACTTCTAGTACTATGTTGAACAGCAGTGGTGATAACGGGCATCCCTGCCGTGTTCCTGACCTTAGCGGAAAAGCTTTCAGTTTTTCTCCATTGAGAATGATATTTGCAGTGGGTTTTTCATAGATGGCTTTGATAATATTGAGGTATGTGCCTTCTATCCCTACACTTTGAAGAGTTTTAATCAGGAAGGGATGCTGCACTTTGTCAAATGCTTTTTCGGCATCTATTGAGAGTATCATATGGTTCTTACTCTTTCTTTTATTAATGTATTTATCACATTGATGGATTTGCGGATGTTGAACCAACCTTGCAGCCCTGGAATAAATCCCACTTGGTCGTGGTGAATAATCCTTTTAATGTACTGTTGGATCCTATTGGCCAGTATTTTGGTGAGATGATTTTTCTTTCTAAAGTAAAAATTTTAAAATACTAAGAAATGACAAACCTCCATCTATCTTACAGAGTGGCTGCCCCAGTTTGCATTCCCCCCAACAGAGCAAGAGGGTTCCTTTTTCTCTACACCCTCACCAACACCTGTTGATTCCTGTTTAGTGGATTTTAACCATTCTGATAGGTGTGTGGTGATATCTTATAGTTTTTATCTGTGTTTCCCTAATGATCAGTGATGTTGAGCATCTTTTCACATGTCTGTCAGTCATCTATGTATCTTCTTTGGAAAGATGTCTCTTTATGTCTTCTGCCCATTTTTTCAAGTTTTTATTTAAATTTCAGTTAGTTAACATACAGTCTAATATTAGTTTTAGGTACAGAATTTAGTGATACAGAATTTAGTCATTAAACATTTACATGCAACACCCAGTGCTCATCACAACACCCTCCCTGATGAATGGATAAAGAAGAAGTGATATATATATCTATATTTATATATAATAAATATATTTATTATAAATATGTAATATAAATAAATGAAATAAAATAGAAATAAAATACTTCTATATTTTATATTTTATATATTTCTATTCTAAAATAAGTATTTTATATAAATATACAATAAATATATTTTATATATAAAAATAAAGTATAAATAAATATAAATGTATATATTCCAGTATATATATATATCCTTAATACCCATATATATACACACACACATATATATATATATATTAATATTACTCAGCCATAGAAGAGAATGAAATCTTGTATTTTGCAACAATGTGGATGGAGCTAGAGAGCATTGTGCTAAGTGCAGTAAGTTAGTCAGAGAAAGACAAATACCATATGATTTCACTTATATGTAGAATTTAAGAAACAAAACAAATGAGCAAAAGGACAAAAAAAGAGAGAGAGAGGCAAACCAAGAAACAGACTCTTAACTATAGAGAACAAACCGATGTTTACCAGAGGGGAGGTGGTTGGGGTGAATGGGTGAAATAGGTGATGGGTATTAAGGAGTGCACTTGTTGTTATGAGATGGGGTGTTGTATGGAAGTGTTGGTTCACCATATTGTACACCTAAACTAATATTACATTGCATGTTAACTAACTGGAATTTAAATAAAAACTTAAAAAATATGCTTACAAATGGAAACTTCAAAATAGACAAATACACTTTTCTTTAGTAAGTGCATATATCTGTAATTATTATTTTACTCATATTTCAAGGTTAGATAACTATGTCACTTAAACTTTTAATTTTGTGACATGTTTATTCAACTTAAAATTCTTGTTGAATAATTGCAAATAGTAAAAAAGTAGTTAAAATATTATTTTAATTTACATTTTCCCATTGGGCTAGGATTACTTGCAAATTGATCAAAGAAATAAGCTATAAGTTGAGCATATAGACCATCAAGTATGCAATCATTTGTTGATCAACACACATCTTATTATGAGCCTATTACTAATAAAGGCACGTACAGTATATGCAACGAAAGCAACATTGTGATGTTTAAGGATTATTGATTGAATTTGAAGAAATTATAGTAACCTTTAGACTAACTGAAATATCCTTTTTTTTTTTTTTAAAGATTTTATTTACTTGACAGAAAGAGAGACTGTGAGAGAGGGAATACAAGCTAGAGGAGTGGGGGAAGGAGAAGCAGGTTCTCTGCCAAGCAGGGAGCCCAATGCTGGACTTGATCTAAAGAGCCTGGGATCATGACCTGAGCTGAAAGCAGACACTTAGTGACTAACCACCCAGGTGCCCCGAAATGCCCTTTTTCAATGCTGAATTTCTCAGACACAGTAGCAAGAGAAAAAAAAAAAAAATTGAAGTAAAATCTCAAGCTATTTAAATGCATTAAAACAAAAGTACAATGTATATATATTTACCTAAGTGGATTTAATAGCTTTTTTCTCAATAAAAATTAAGTGATAAAATCTTAAAAGAAATATCTTTAAAAAACTCTTTAAGGACAGTATCTAATTTTGAATAAGCAGCACACTTTAGTAATTTCATACTGACCTGAATTACCACTTGTACACTAAAAAGACAGATATATATATATTCTTTATATTGCAGAAGTTAATAATATATTTATGGATTTAGTGTTTTCTTTGATTCTCTTCATGTTCTCTTTGTATATAGCCAATAAGATCATTACTCCTTATCCTAAAGGTAGAATAACCTAGGAAGAGAATGTTTTGGAGAATTGTGTTATATCAGCTAAAGAAAAGTTTTAATATTTTGGGGTGGGAAGTAATGGTTTCTAATACTTAATGATATTTTTAACGGAAAATTTATCAATGTGTAATTTTTAATTATCTATGTTATTCTTTTCCACAATTTAAATTGATATTCAGTATGTCCCAAGCTTGAATTTTATCCTGGAAAAATGATGTTGCAATGATTAAGAATTTGAAATGTACCAGGAACAAATGAAGCCTAGAGTTCCTTTTATGAGCTTAGTAGATTATAAAGGTTTGACATTACTCATATGACAAAAAAAAGGGGGGGGGGGAGAAAGGAAGAAAGGAAGAAAGAAAGAAAGAAAGAACAAACTACAGGTCAGAAATATATCACATCAATCCATAAATTCAGGGTGTTCGAGAGTAAGCTAGAAATGAGTCCTGTAATTCAATCCAAATGTCATGATATTTTCAAATTGTGGAAAAATGATCTCTGACAGGAAATATTTGACAAATTGTGACAAGATAAGCATGCACTACTGGTCACAGTGCCTCTTGAAGCTCTGCTATTACTCCCGGGCTACTGCTGCCACCGTCAATACTGCCTCTTTGCCTTTTGGTCAGCGGATTCAATAGCTTTATACAAAGCAAGTAACCTTTTATCTTTCAGAATTCCTTCTATCATGCCCTTCAGATGTCCCACCAGTTGTGAGCCTACAAAGTGAAATCAGAACTTTGTCTGTTACTCGACATTGATAAAACAGTTGCTGTGGAATGATTCCTAACATATAATTTTCCAAAAGCTATTTATTGTTCAAAAACAATTGAGAGGCACTTTTGGAGCTGCTTCGCAAAAGTGGCAAGAAAATACATCTCAGATCTAAATAAGATTTTCTGAACAATCTTCTAATAGTTGGCTATTGGTATTCAGGTATAGATAACATAAGTGTTGATTTTCAAGTCATTTTATAGGTAGTTTTTTTTTCTAATATTGTTTTCATTCAAGCAAGCAATACTGAGTGCCTTCTAAACAACAAACACTGAATTACACATACCTTATAAAAAGATAGAGCTTATTTGTTAAATGTGATACTACAGAAATCACCAAAATGATACAGAGAAAAGAGAGGGCATATATATCCACACTTGGGGGATGAGGTTAACAAGTTTGTTTAGAGAGGGAATTATACCCAGTCTTAATATGTTAGTATGGCTTAGATGGGCAAAGAGCTGATACTCTAAGACAAAACTGCCAAAAATTTTCAGAAATGTGGAGACCAGAACTGTAATCAATTGATTATGCAAAATGTATTTATGGGGAATATTATATCACATGTTAGGAAACAAGGAATGAATCATAAAATCAACGAGGACTCATGAAAGGGTGTCACATAAAGCTGGATGGTAGGATTTGCACTTTAGATAGAATATCCTGACTACTTAATGGAAAAGTCTATAAAGACAATGAGCTGATGAAGTTGGAATTAAGGCACTTTTTGAGTACCTTCGGTATTGAAGATAGAATTTTAGGCAACAAAAATATGGTTTGGTTGATCTTAGGAAAAGGGGGTCACTAATATGGTCTGTAAAAATATATTAGAAAGATCCAAAAAAATTAGAATATCATCTGGACCTCAATTTAATAACTCAATTTTGTTAGAAAGATTTCTAAGGTTCTCATTTTCAAATATTCTTTATTTCTAAAGATAAATGAGAAACACTGAATGATTCATTTGGGGAAAATGCATTTCTCAAGAAAAATGAGGATAATGTGAAGTCATAGGAACAAAGAGAAAGTAGAATTTTAAGGGGTTACTGATAAGCAGTGACAAATAATGAAGACCAGCACGATATCTTGTCAAATGTCAAGATGATAAAGGTTCCTGAAGATTAAATAACAATAAAAACTATGAGACTTACAGTCAATTCAGTAGCAGTTAGTGTCCCCAAACCCACCTAGTTAATAGATTGTAGCCCAGAACTATTTCCCCTCCAAAGAATGAATGAACAGTTCTCAAAATATGGGAGTAGACATACTCCTATTCCTGCTAAGTACAACTATAAATCCTGGCAATTATATATTAAACAAATAATAGGAGATGTCAAAATGTAGAAAGAAAAAGGCAGACAGGATAGAGACCTTGGGACTCAAGGAACAACATGCTTGGGAATTCTTTCTGTTACATTATTTTATTTTTTTATTTATTTTCGTATATCTTGATGCTGACCTAAGAAGCTGGCAACCGAGAAACATCAGTAGAAACAGATAAAACAAGCTTAAACAAAAGCCTATTATCTATAGCCAAAGGATCAAAAATGTGACAGCCAAGCAAGATAAAAGATACTTAGACAGTAACTGTTTTACTGTTTTACTACAGCCAAACACTACAGAAAAAGCTGTTGAAAATACCTCACCCCACCAACACGGCTTAGTAGGAAACCTAGACTTCTACCCTGAAGGGGCTGGAATGAGGAGCCCCAACACTGACTTCTATTAGGGTGAAGTAGGGAGGTAAAACAATTGTGCCCACTGGCACCAAAAAGCCCACAACCTCAGTGTTAGTAGAGATGACATGGGGAGACTGGACTTTCCCTCCCAGCCAGCAGTAATGAGGCACCCTTCTCCTATGACTGGGGTGATGTGGAAAGAGACCTAGTAGAAATGCAGGACTTTCTCTATCCCTTAGTTGTAATGAAACCAGCCCACTACAGTGTCAGTAGAGACAGTGAAGGGAGCCGGAGCACCACTTCTACCACCGCTGTCATTGCAGAACCCCTCCTGGGTCAACAAAGCTGAAGGGGGACCTGGCAGTCACGAAGTGATATCTTCCTACCCTCAGCCACTGGGTTGTCAGAGAAATCCAGCTAAAACCAAAAATTTTAGTAAGATCCATAGTCTCAGAATATAATATTAAAATAGTCACACCTCAATTAAAAATCATTCATCATACTGAAAACCAGTAAGTTTTCCAAACGAAATGGAGAAAGGTTAAGTCAATAGACACTAAGACAAAGAAGACAATGTTAGAAGTATGACAAAAACTTTAGACCAGTAATAATAAAAATGCCTGTGAGCCACTATAAAAATGTTTGAAACAAATTTTAAAAATAGAAAGCCTCAGAAAAGAAATACAGATATGTTAAAAAATAACAAAATGGAAATTTTATATCTAAAATACAATAACTAAAATAAGAATCTCAGCGGGCTGAAGTTCCACTTCCAGGATGTGAATGGAATGAGCAGCTCTATAGACCCACTCCCAAGAGAAAAAATCAGAGCTTAAAAACAAAACAAAACTATAGCAAACAAACAATAACAAAAACAAAACAAAACAAAACAAACCCCCAACCATTTAGAGCCTCTGGAAAATGTCCCAAGGGTACACAGAAAATTAATACATTTATTTTTTTCAAGAAAGCTAATAAAACTCAGTAAAAGCAGCAAGATTTTGTAACATTTGAGGCCCCCCATTTCCAATCAGCTCAGCTGAATGAAACCTCCACTCTGGTGAGCTGGCGGAAAAAGATAGGTTCTCTTTCGACTCATTCCCATTCAAGACTTAACATATTTCTCTAGGAGAGAAAGGCTGTATTTCTTACTCCCTCCATCTCTAAGATGAAAGGCTAAATTTATGGTCCGTGAAGCTGAGAGATCAGTGACTCCCTTCTTCCACTGAGCCTCTCCCCATAGGATAGGGCTTCTGTTTGAGACATGGCAGACCCAAAATATAAAGGCTCCAAACATTCTCTCCTCAGCACGCTCATAAGCCAGAGGTTCCAGTCAGAAGAAAACTGAGAACACCAGAGCACCTACTACCCCCCAAACAATCTCTTAACACCCAGAATATTTGCTTAGATCACTTTTCCAAAAGAAGACATAGTTCATAAGGAAAACAGTGTCTTTGTAAAGTACAGACTAAACCACAGGCCAGCCAGTATACCAAGAAGAACTAGGAAAAGAGATAGTTATGAGAAAACTTCCAGGAGCCAGAACAAACTGCAAAGACTGGACTCATAAACTAGCAGTGCTCAAATTTAATTGGATCTGACAGATGAGCAACGTACAGCCAGGCACTATGGAAACAATTTAGTTGCAGTTAGGAGAGTTTAATGTGTTGGGCATAACATCAAATGATGCAGACAGTGTAACAGAGATGAAGGAAAGAGTGGGTCAAAGAAGACCCTGCTAAAACCACGCACGTCCTAGGGTGACTGCACATACTCAAGGCTATGCACTCTGACGAATAACTCTGAGGTCTCCCCACTTCACAAAATAGACTACTAAAATAACCCAACCAATTCATAAAACAAATGAAGAAGCAAGAACAAAAACAAAAAACAAACCTTGAAGTTCAGGGAGGGAATCAGTATTTGGAGTTGCTGTAAATTACCAAATGGGTCCATTTTTCTCATCATTTTACACTTCAACTATAATAACATAGATACCTGGGCATTTTTACTCAGAAAGAATCATAGATCATCTCTATCTATCAATACTCTATAAAATTATTAAAAAATTCCATTTTGTCTATTACAGATTTATATTCTATGTTTACCGGACACAGATAGATATTAAACAGTAAGACTAGATCTGACTTCTGCCTTCGGACAGGACAACATAGGAAAGCAACACAGAAAAGAAATTAAAAAAAAAAAATCAACTGTAGAGCAATGCATTGGGGGAGATGTTAGTAAACAATGCATTCTTAATGATTTGTTTCTCTTGTTTTGAGAGTAGATGGAGACTACCTAAAGGCATATGTTCTAGAAAGACAAGGAAAGGAGGGTAGTAATTGCCTTCTGTTGCTAAGGTTATTTCTGGAACTAGAATATTTTCAAAAGTCCTTATAGTAGAAAACCAGAAAACCGAAGTAAGTTCATGCTAAAGGAGCGTATGTGAAATGAAGGGATCAAGGGGAGATGCATGATCAGAGATAAAAAGGTAAAACAAAGTTCTGCAATCCTGGATTTGTAAACTATGTTTTTGTGTCCTGACAATTTCAACTATATAAAAATGTGAATGCCCAATCCTTTCTTCAAGCCAATAAAAATTCAATTTCTGAGTATGAGCACAATGATCAATTTGTCCTATTATATTAGCATGGATCAGACAACATGGGAATATCTGCATGAATAAGTATTTTGTATAAGAGAAATGAAATCACTATAATATAATTTTCAAAAGTTATAAATTTTTCCCAATATGAAAACAAATATATCAACTTCAATTTTGTTTTGTTTCTTTACTCTAGGTTCTCTTTGACAACAGGAAGTCATTATCCTACAACACAAACTAGACAATTGGCAATCTTTCTTTTTAATTTTTCTCTGCCATGTCAGAAGTTCATAAATAAAATAGTATATTTCTTGAAGTAGGTAAATTCTTCACAAATAAACACAACCAGGAGCCAAAATATAATACAATTTCTAAAAGAAATAAGCTACTTCTATATATCAGGAACTTATTTAATATTTTCTTCACTCATTTTAGAAACATTCTTTTGAAGAAGACAATAATGAAAAAATCTTTGTTGTGGGTTACTGTCATAATATCTTTTTTGTTAGCTGCAACTGCACTCACCTAAAACTGTTGGGCTGCCAAAAATTTTTCAACTTTCCATAGCAGAATGAATCTTGTTGAGTGATATTAAGAAGGTAATGTCACTTTTTTTGGTAACTAATTGACTTATGCTTACTCCTTACTCTCTGAATTTTAACCAATAAGTATATGTAGAAGGATTATCTTAACAAGATAGGTAACTTAATAATTATCTTAACAATATATGTAACTTTCATTGAACTCTTAAGAGATAAAATGAAGTAATATTGGTAATTACTTGGAACGTTGTCCATAAAATAATTTTAAGTTCTATGCAAATGTATGCTAGAAATATTCATACTCTTGATCAAAAGAACCCCAAAGAACCCCATCCCTTCAGCCTTCTCCCAGAAAGAATGGAACTTTGCCTGCCCTCTTCATTAGAGAGTACCTGGCCACAGAACCGTTTCAAGCTTAGTGTTTAAAATTAGATGCTTTTCCTGCAGCTTTTTCAGAGTAAAATTTAGATCCATCAAATGAGAAGTACCAGCTCAGTTTCATAGTTATAAATTGGGTGATAATATCTATTGCTTCTGACATAAAAGTTTAATCAATTTGCATTTATAAAGCATTTCATTTTTATTGACTCTCACTTTTCAAACAACCCTGACAGAAGGTGTGATATTATAATCATTATTTTGTGATGTAGAAAATAGAAAAGTAATAATCTCTAACCCACGACGACTGCAGAATAGAAAAAAATAAACACTTCTTTGTAGTAGATGTGGATATTTTTCACAAATGTATACCATTTAGCAACCAGTTGCACAAGAGGGAGATGACTAAGAGTGTATGTGGGCACAGTACGTGTTCTACAATCAAAATGAAGGCAGATGATTCCATAACTATACTATTACATAACATACGTATATAAAAATACACATATTTGATATATATGTATATACATATGCACATATATACATATATATAATATACACATATATTGCATATGCACATAATTCACATTAAAACTATAGTTGATTATTCAATATACTGGAATTTCATCAAATTTCCTAAACTTGTTAGTAAATGAAATATTTAATAATTTGCATATTTGTCATTTGTGATGATCAAAGTTGATCATTATTATTTTCTGTAACATTACTTAGGTGGGTTTATTATATTTGTCCTACCTTCTTCTAAAATATTTCTTAAAAACATTTTAGTAGCAATCACCTTAAGGAATTTGTTAAACATAATTTCATGGCAAATGATTATAATTGTTTATTCCCCTTAATCTTGACAATACCTTCATATGTAATAGCAAAAATCAGAAACTTTTATTAACAAAGTCATTTGACATTCTATAATATATTACTGGTAATATGACTCTATTTAGTTTTTTGATATGATAGTCTACTTTGTATTCTACAACATTTTAGTCAATAGTCTTAAAGTTAACACTCAAGTTTTTATATATTTCCAGTACTTACTTTGATTTAAGCAAATAACATACTTGAAATTATCAGCATAAATAAATAGGTAAATACTTTAAAAATGATTAAAAATATTCTGGATTATTCACTCTATGATATTAATTACATACTACTTTAAATTGCTCCCAATTATTTCTATGTGTGAATCTTTCTTCTCTAACTAGATATGATTCCCTGAAAGTATGAAAGTTCATAGCTAATCATTTATAACATCAAAAATTAGAATAGTCTAGTGTGCTCTAACAAATAAATCATCTCTTTTTCATTCTATATTAAGTGGCTTTTAACTTAGTTTCCTGAATTCAGTCTCACAAAGTTCTGTCTCTTTTTTTGCATATTTAATTGAGTACGATTTTGATAAAATGTAAAACTATTCATGTTATCCATCCATCAAAAATGTCTCTGTGGGTCTTATTTGTTTATAAGGTAAAAAAAACAAAAAAATTACAAAATGGTACAAGACTTTGATGATCCAAAACTTTAACACCTCTACTGTCTCCTAGAATTCTTTCTTCTGTGTAGAAGATTAACGTTTCCTGACTCCAGTAAATTAGTAAATTGCTCATTCACAGTAACTCTGCCATTATTTTTCTGATATCAAAGAAGATGATAGTATTTTTGTCAATATATAATCGAGTACACCTCACTTTATATCACTCATCATATGGCACTGTATGTGTGTCAATCTATGTGCATGTTTATCACATATTTATAGAGGATATAAAGATATCTAGCTAGCTAGCTATCATCTATTTATCAATCCATCATCTATCCACGTCATACACACACATATATGACAGAAATCCTGAAGTGGCGAGCACTTCAAAGCCGGATTTCTTCATTCATATTTTTAACAATGGTCTCTAATTGTCTTAATGAACATTCACTTGTGTTAATAGAGAATATGCTAACTTCAATTTGTGCCTGCATATGCTTTACATTAATCACTTTACAAATACTCATTGAGAATATACATGTCAGGAACTAAACTGGGTGCAGAGATTTGAATGAGTCAAAGGCATACCTCATCCTTGCTTTTGAGAAACTTGCAGACCAGTGGAATACTAGTGTAAATTAAAAATAAAAATAGTATTACTAGTGTAAATTAAAAATGAAAACAGTACTACCAATAAACATATATACATGTACACATAAATATACAGATAGATAGAAAGATAAATTTAGTATAATGTAATGTCTCCTGTCTCTAAGGAATGTATATTTTCCCCAATTTTCCACTCTGATGAACTCATTCATTTTTTGTACTTTCCATCTATCTTTCTGGCTTTATGTAAACTATTAGCTCCATTTCAATACTGTTAATAGGGTTTTCTTCCTTACTAATCATCCTACTGTTTTTTTTACTACCACTGACTTTGCATTCTTGGTAGATGCATGAAAGCCTAGTATCATTATCTATTTTTCCATTTTAAAATGGCTAGATAAACTTTAAAAACTATGTTTACCAGCAATTACAGATATGTGCTTTCCCGAAGCATTTTATCATTGATTACAGAAATATTTTATTTATCACTGTCATTCTGAAACATTCTTCATGGTGACTAATCAATACATTCTTTCCTTTCCCCTGCTACGGAGCTAGGTACTCTGGATCCTAACCTTACCAATGGCCCTGCATACAAGTTTAACAAAAATATTAAGCACAACCAGTCATCTCAAGAGCTGTCTCTAGCATCGTATCTTTTTCTACCTCAGTGATGAGTTGCAACTATTATTTTAAAAATGATTTGTGGGGGTGCCTGGGTGGCCCAGCGGGTTAAGCCTCTGCCTTTAGCTCAGGTCGTGATTCCACAGTCCTGGGATCTAGCCCCACATTGGGCTCTCTGCTTGGCGGGGAGCCTGCTTCCTCCTCTCTCTCTGCCTGCCTCTCTGCCTGCTTGTGATCTCTCTCTCTGTCAAATTAAAAAAAAAAAAAATTGTGCCCTTGTCTTTTTTGCCTCCATTGATCTGTAAGTATTAAACTGAATTAAAATAATCTCAAATCCCTTTTTTTTAAAGATTTTACTTATTTATTTGACATAGAGAGAGAGAGATCACAAGTAGGCAGAGAGGCAGGCAGAAAGAGATGGGGAAGCAGGCTCCCTGCTAAACAGAGAGCCCGATGCGGGGCTCGATCCCAGGACCCTGAGATCATGACCTGAGCTGAAGGCAGAGGCTTAACCCTCTGAGCCACCCAGGCGCCCCCTCAAATCCTTTTTTTTTTTTTTTAAGATTTTATTTATTTATTTGAGAGACGGAGATCACAAGTAGGCAGAGAAGCAGGCAGAGGGAGAGGAGGAAGCAGGCTCCCCACTGAGCAGAGAGCCCGATTCGGGCTCGATCCCAGGAGCCTGGGATCATGACCTGAGCCGAAGGCAGAGGCTTTAACCCACTGAGCCACCCAGGTGCCCCCAAATCCTTTTTAAAAATAATTTAGTGTGGGGCACCTGGGTGGTTCAGTGGATTAAGCCTCTGTGTTTGGCTCAGGTCATGATCTCAGGGTCCTGGGATCCAGCCCTGCATCAGGCTCTCTGCTCAGCAGGGAGCCTGCTTCCCCCGCCCCCTCTCTCTGCCTGCCTCTGGGCTTACTTGTGATCTCTGTCAAATAAATAAATAAAAATCTTAAAAAAAAATTTAGTGAATTAAAACATGATTTTTATTCAGAACTATCTTAAATTGAATCTTTATTAAGATGAACAGTTTTACTTAATAGATTTGTACCAAAATCAGTGTGGATTCAGTGACAAAATATATGGGCAATAGAAGATAGAAAGGAACTCTGCAGGAAAAAAAAAAAAAAAAAAAAAAAAAGTCTTCCTTTGTAACTAATTTGCAGTTTGCCTAACTGATACTGCAGGCAGAACGCTTGCATGTGGAATAACCCAGATCTGATTACCAAACACTACAGAGGCAACTCAATGTACTTTTGTGGATTTTTCTTCTTCATTGTAGCGAGTCAACACCAGAAGTTTCTAAAAACAGACCATTTGTCAACATCAAAACTCAGATTAATCTTAAGGGATTTTGAAGAGGTAAAAACAAAAATCTTTCTAATTTATATGTTCGGTAATCACTCATGTGAGACTTCTCATTATTCAGATTGGGAAAGGAAATCCAAACTAGGAATGGAAACAGTGTTTCTTTCCTAGTGATGAGCTTCAGAAACATGCTAGGTGCATAAAGGAGAAAATCTGGAGTTTAAAGTTTCACATGTGGAACACAGTGCTTCTGTGACAATACTCGTGACTTTTGCCAGATTCTTTCACTACTACACTTATACTTAATCACTGCACATTCATTCACACCTTCTTGCCTTGCAATTATATACCTTTTCTTGAAAAACAGATTTAAATACATTGTAAGGAACAATCTTATTTACAGTACATAAATTTACAGTACATAAAATTTCTGTGACAGCTAAAGTAGTGTGGGACATTTACATCCATGGTATCATAATTTGGTTCTAAATATAACAGTCAAGAAATATTTTGTTCTAAAAAATTATTTCCAATATTATTGGGGACTATATATATATATATATATATATATATATACTTTTTTTTTAAGATTTTTATTTATTTATTTGACAGAGAGAGAGATCACAAGTAGGCAGAGAGGCAGGCAGAGTGAGAGGGGGAAGCAGGCCTCTTGCTGAGCGGAGAGCCCGATGTGGGGCTTGATCTCAGGACCCTGAGATCATGATCCGAGCTGAAGGCAGAGGCTTTAACCCACTGAGCCACCCAGGCACCCCGGTGACAATATATTTTTAAGAGACTAGTAAGAAAATATTCTCTTCACATATATACCATAATCTATTTTGAATTTATATCTAAATTAGGAATAACCTTTCCAACCAAAAGAATACTCTCTCTCTCCCTCTCTTCAATTGTTACATGGTGATAGGACACTTTTTTTTTTTTTTTTTTTGGCAAACCCCCAGAAAACACAAGATAACTTTGTGTGTAGCTCACTTGATTGTTTCCTTTCTCTCACCCTTTTGTACTCTACTTTATTTGGGTACAGGAAGCTGGGACCCTGAAAACTATATTTTCTAGAAGCCCTTCCTAACCTCCAGGTAAGTTCTGACACTGGGAGCTGTTTGTTGGAGATGGGAAGGCATCCAGGAGGGTAAGCGCTCTTTATCTTCTGGTTTGGGTCAGCATGGTATCAGTAACCGAAGGGAGCATCACAGAGCCACTTCCTAGATTCTGGTATCAACGCTCTGAAGCTTCTTGGTGGTTCCTCTACCTCTACTGATTTGCTTTCTGCCCTTGATTTCATCATTTTTGAGAAGGTCATATAAAAGAATTATATAGTAGGAAGCTCTTTAAGACTCGTGTTTTTCACTTATCCTAAAGCATTGAAATTCATCCAGGCGGTTGCATCTATCAGCAATTTGTTCTTTTTGGTGGCTGAGTTCCTTCCATTGTATATTCACTCACTCATTGTATATTCACTTTATTCACTCACTAACTGAAGGATATTTGGTTTGCTTCCTCTTTTGGGACAATTATACATAAAGTTGCTCTAAATATTCGCATACGTATTTTTGTGTGAACATGCATTTTCATTATCCGTGGTAAATAGGAGCAGGATTGCTGGATCATATGGTAAATGTATTTTAAGTTTTAAAAAAAAAATGCTGTTTTCCATAGTGCTGTTTTGCTCTTCTACAGGAAATGTTTGAGGACTACGGTTGCTCCTCACCCCCACTAGAACATTATTTTTTTTATATGAAGCATTAAAATCGTTTGTAATGACCTAATACCAGTTTGAAAAATATATATAAATATATATAATTTGAAGAAAAAGTCATATTTTTATTTCATTCTTAAATGATTACAATTACTTACTAATAAGATGTGGTGTTTCTTGGGCACCACACAGTTCTCAAATTTTGGAATCAGATCAGACACAGTCACTCATGCTTTCTATTTCACACAGTAGATGTAGGCTTTGCATATTTTAGTACTATTTGTAGCAATGCATTGTTAAGGAGTTTTGGTTCCTCCAACATGCTCCTCATAGTGGCTGACACCAGTATCTGTAGCTAGATACTTAGTACCAGAGATAGTTTCTGTCTCTGTTTCCCCCAGAGTATGTCCTGATCTCAAATATAAAAAGGTCTTCCATAATTCTATTTTACCATGGTTTTACTAGATTCCTCGACAAAAACCATAGTAGATTACCTGGAGATTCTGACATTAAAGACAAAAACAGAAATGTTTGACATACACATGAAGGTTAAGTCAGGTTGTTTTTAAGAAACAACAAAATAATACTTACCTTACATTATTAAGGAGGTCAGAGAACTTGCTATCTAAATAACAAGCCCAACATTGTTTAGTTACACAAATAATTTAAAATATAGAATTTATTTGCAAAATGGCAGTTCACTTAGGACAATCAGTCTTGTATATATTGTTTGTTCTAATATAAGTATGGCTATTTGTGTATTAATGTATCATGAATATATATATAGTATTTATATTATATATATATACACACATATGCAACACAAGTTATAAAATTGGTCAATGCAATTTAAAACTACTTTATTTTATGAACACATAAAATTAACATACTGAGTAAAGTTAGAAAATTAAAATGCATACCCATAAAACTAGGGCTCCAAACTATTTCATATCTCTTGAACTGTCACCATGGAAAAGTTGTGGAGTCCTTGTATTCTGATGTCTAACCTTTTTTATACTGTTTTCATGATGCTTGAATAAAATATTATATTAAAGTGCTTAAGAGGCTGTCTTGTCCATGGCAACTATCAGCAATTTGGCATAGCAACACACTACTAAATATTTTCAATGCTTTTTCATTATCTACAAGAAAAGTTCCAAATACTTTAGAAATAATCTAGTAATTTTTAAGGTTTGACCTCAATTAGCCCTTACAAACGTCTTTCCTCATATATACATCAAACTGAATTATACCCATTCTCTAAATATTCACAATATCTTTTTAAATTCCTGTATAGTAGTCCCCTTTTATACATGGGGGATGTACTCCAAAACCCCAGTAGATGTTTGAAACTACAGATAGTATGTACCCTTATAGGGGGTATACTATGTTTCCTGTAAGTACATATGTATGATGAAGTTTAATTTATAAATTAGGCACACTGGGAGATTAACAATAATAACTCATACTAAAATAGAAAAATTATAATGACATACTGTAATAAAAGTTATGTGAGTGGGGTTTCTTTCTCAAAATATCTTACTGTACAGACACACCCTTTTTTGTGATAGTGTGAGATGATAAAATGCTTACATGATGTGGGAAGCTACTGTACTGATATGCTTTTTGCCTCTAATCTTTGCAAATTCAAATCTAAAAATCCTAGGCCACATGTCATTTTCTATAAAAAGTGAGTCCAAATATTGTCTCTTCGTTTAGAAACCATCTATTTGGCTCATTCCATTGTATCTTTTATATAGCCCATACAAAAGTCCATGACTTTAATACCTTTGTACTATTTGGGGGATGAAATCTATATTTTAGCTAACTTGTAAAACATGCCCCTTTTCAGTATGTATGTATTTACTAAAATGGGCCAATAAATATTTGTATGTTTGAATAGATTCATTAATTGGCATATAAATGACTAGAAGTTATGAATATCCATCACTAATCCATTGTAACAATGTGTGCTTGGGAAGGAGATAACGCAAGTGACTTCTATCTGTAGTGGACTGGCATCAACCTAGCAGTGGGTAATTATTTTCCAGTGTTCTATTAAAATATTAGTAAAAGGGAACAGAAAGGCCTAAGTCACATAAAATTTAAAAATTTCCAAAATAATTGATGATCTCTGGGAGGATTTATTTAAGAATAAAAAGCAAAGCTAATGGCTTAGGAAACTACTGGAGCGAAAATTGTGCATTAATCTTTGAAGAAAGGCAACCCTCTTCACAGAGCACCTCCCATGTAGGGCAGGGCAATGCTTCAGAGAAGGACACAGCTCTGTGCTTTCAGGGGCCAATACTATGATAGCTGAGGGATGGGTATACTGAGCTGATAAAAGGAAGTGAGCAATGCTTGGTGCTTTTCTGAATTCTTTTAAGAATTGACTTTTGGGATTTCGATTGCAATTGCAGTGACTACACAACAGTTAGAGTAGTACTGAAATATTTATGTTACAGGATTATTCATTCACGTATGTTGTATTTAACTATTCTTCTATAAACATTTGTATTTTCCCCATAAAAGTCTTGGATATCTTTTGTTAAGTGTACTGATTTTTTCCCCTTGGAACTACACTGATTTCACAGGATTGCATAATTGAAAGGACTCTCAAGACTCCATTGAGCATATTTTTGTATAGATTTAATAAAGGTGAAAGACAAGGGACAGAAGCAGAAAGAAAATACCGGCACAGACCAGAGTCCCAGGAGACTTTCAGGTGAAGGTTCACGCATTCAATTCTTTCTAAGTCTCACAAAATGTGCTTTGCCTATAGATTAGTAGTCACCAAGAAGAAACTGGTTTTATAAGAATTTAGTGATGATTTACAGTGGGTCCTTTTATGCTTCACTGGTCATGCAGCCATGCCAGACTGTATAACCCATTAACACAGGTATAAGCTATAGAACTACAGGTCCCTAAACTATGTAAGCAAGCTGGCCATGGGGCCCAGGGAGTTTCAAAGTTTGAATAACACACAAGGAATTACTATCTAGGTAATCTTGGCTTAGCTTGGCCATGAATCCAAGTATTCCTGAATATAATACCTGTCCCAGTTCATCTATAAATTAACATTGTCTTTTTTTTTTTTTTGTAATTTTATATTATTTTATTTTTCAGTGTTCCAAGATTCACTGTTTATGCACCACACCCAATGCTCCATGCAATATGTGCCCTCCTTAATAACCACCACCTGGCTCACCCAACCCCCCACTCCCTCCCCTCCAAAACCCTCAGTTTGTTCCCCCCCCCCGATTTCCCCCAACTCACTCTCCTCTCCAACTCCCAATGTCCTCCGTGTTATTCCTTATGCTCCACAAGTGAGTGAAACCATATGATAATTGACTCTCTGTGCTTGACTTATTTCACTCAGCATAATCTCCTCCAGTCCCGTCCATGTTGATACAAAAGTTGGGTATTCATCCTTTCTGATGGAGGTATAATATTCCATTGTATATATGGACCATATTTTCTTTATCCATTTGTCTGTTGAAGGGCATCTTGGCTCTTTCCACTTTGGCGACTATGGCCATTGCTGCTATGAACATTGGGGTACAGATGGCCCTTCTTTTCACTACATCTGTATCTTTGGGGTAAATACCCAGTGGTGCAATTGTAGGGTCATAAGGTAGCTCTATTTTTAATTTCTTAAGGAATCTCCACATTGTTTTCCAAAGTGACCACAATGCTTTGAAACTGAAACTCAACCACAAGAAAAAGTTTGGAAGGAATTCAAGCACTTGGAAGCTAAAGACGACCCTGCTTAAGAATGTTTCAGTCGGGTGCCTGGGTGGCTCAGTGGGTTAAACCTCTGCCTTCAGCTCAGGTCATGGTCTCAGGGTCCTAGGATTGAAGCCCGCATTGGACTCTGCTCAGCAGCCTGCTTTCCCCTCTCTCTCTGCTTGCCTCTCTGCCTAATTGTGATCTTTTTCTCTCTGTGTCAAATAAATACATAAAATCTTAAAATCATTGTTCCAAAACCTATGGGATACAGCAAAGGCGGTCCTAAGGGGGAAATACATAACCATCCAAGCCTCCCTCAAAAAAATTGAAAAATTCAGAATACACCACTCTCTTTACACCTTAAAGAACGGGAAAATCAACAAATTAAGTCAAGCCCATGCAAAAGAAGGGAAATAATCAAGATCAGAGCAGAGATTAATGATACAGAAACCAGAGATTCAGTAGAACACATCAACAAAACTAGAAGCTGTTTTTTTGAAAGAATCAATAAGATCGATAGACCACTGGCCAAACTCATCCAAAAGAAAAGAGAGAGGACCCAAATTAATAAAATTATGAATGAAAAGGGAGAGATCACAACTAACACCAAGGAAATAGAAACAATCATCAGAAATTATTATCAACAGTTATATGCCAATAAGTTAAGCAACCTAGATGAAATGGATGCATTCCTGGAAACCTATAAACTTCCAAAACTGAATCAGGAAGAAATTGACAATCTGAATAGATCAATATCTAATAACGAGATTGAAGTAGTGATCAAAAATCTCCAAAAAAAACAAGAGCCCAGGACCTGACAGATTCCCTGGAGAATTCTACCAAACATTCAAAGGAGCTGTTTCAAAAAATAGAAACAGAAGAAGAACTTCCAGATTCTTTCTATGAAGCCAGCATTACCCTGATCCCCAATTCAGGCAAAGACCCCATCAAAAAGGAGAATTTCAGACCAATATCCCTGATGAACATGGATGCCAAGATTCTCAACAAGATCCTAGCTAATAGGATACAATAGTACATTAAAAAGATTATCCACCATGACCAGGTGGGATGCAAGGGTGCCTCAACATTCACAAATCAATCAATGTGATAGAACAAATCAGTAAGAGAAGAGAGAAGAACCACATGGTCCTCTCAATTGATGCAGAAAAAGCATCTGACAAGATACAACATCCGTTCCTGATTAAAACGCTTCACGGTATAGGGATAGAGGGAACATTCCTCAACTTTGTAAAATCTATCTATGAAAAACCCAAAGCCTTCCCTTTGAGATCAGGAACACGACAAGGATGTCCACTCTCGCCCCTGTTGTTCAACATAGTACTAGAAGTCCTACCAACAGCAATCAGACAAAAAAAGAAATAAAAGGTATTCGAATTGACAAAGAAGTCATCAAACTCTCTCTCTTTGCAGAGGACGTGACACGTTATATGGAAAACCCAAAAGACTCCACCCTCAAACTACTAGAACTCATACAGCAATTCAGTAATGTGGCAGGATACAAAACCAATGTACAGAAATCAGTTGCTTTCTTATACACTAACAATGAAAATATAGAAGGGAAACGAAAGAACCGATTCCATTTACTGTAGCACCAAGAACCATAAGATACCTGGGAATAAACCTAACCAGAGGTAAAGGGTCTGTACTCGAGGAACTACAGAACACTCATGAAAGAAACTGAAGAAGACACAAAAAGATTGAAGAGCATTCCATGCTCATGGATCAGAAGAATAAACATCGTTAAAATATCTATGTTACCTAGAGCAACCTATACTTTCAGTGCCATCCCGATCAAAATTCCACCGGCATTTTTCAAACAGCTGGAACAAACAATCCTGAACTAACCTTGTCTTAAAAAAGGTGACCTTCCTGAGTTTTGTTCAATTTCTAAATCACTCAATACCATGCTCTTTCCTAGATCTTTTGCATTATTTATAATTAAAAACATACTGATTACATAGTTTAATATTGCTTAGGTATGGCTTTTAGAAAATTTGAGTTTACCATATAATCCAGCACAAATTCATTCCTAATCCTGCAAAGCCTGACAACTCTTGTTTTCTTCCACTACAAAAGTTGAACTTTGTAAAATGAATCAATAAATTGAATTGATATGAGAAGTAACT
The DNA here is from genome assembly GCF_963455335.1 of Martes martes. Taxonomy (NCBI): domain Eukaryota; kingdom Metazoa; phylum Chordata; class Mammalia; order Carnivora; family Mustelidae; genus Martes; species Martes martes. The sequence continues at coordinate 27,754,275 of NC_137891.1, read as the reverse complement.
GATTATTAATAAAATCTAGTTACTCTAATTATCTTCCATCAGAAGAATATCTTGTGAGGTTTTAAATGCAGTTTCCCAAGACATTTGATCACTGATAACTGTTATTACTGAAGGTTTTGTTAAAATCAATCAAAATAATCATAGCTATTGTATAAGCATTATACCCAATAGAGATATATTGCGAGTTAGACTATGGTCATTACAAACTTGCCAATTAAAATTACAAGTATATTTTTCTTGACTTTTTCAGCAAAAGTGGTCCTGTTCATATAACAAACACTATCTCTTGATTTATGTCAATGGCAAAGTCTCAGTTAATTCTGAATTGTAAATCTCTCATGGATGTAGCCAGATCTTGTATTTGTTTTACACTTCTGAGTAAAAATTACCACATGCTCAGTAGATTAAAACAATATAAACTTACTATCTAAAAATTTTGTGGTTCAGAAGTCTGATACAAATCTCCCTGAGCTACCACTGAGCTGTTGGGAGGGCTGTATTCTTTTCTGGGAGCTCTATGTAACAGTCCTTTCCCTTGTTCATTTGATTTATTGGTAGAATTCAGCTCCTTATTGTAGGATGGAGATCCTGTATTTTGTGTGTGTGTGTTTTCGTGTTTTTGTTTTTGTTTTTTGGGCTGGCTATTAGCTTATGGGCATTTCCATTTCTTGAGACCGCACATATTCCTTCGCTCCTTGTCCTCTCCTTTCAGCTTGAGAGTCAGCAGTGGTAGGCTGTGTCCCTCTCTTGCTTCGTATTTCTCCTCTTTCTTCTGTATATCTCTCTGATCCAGCCAGAAATAGTTTTCTGCTTTTATAGACTTATGTACTTAGATTGGCTCTACCCAGATAATCCAGGATAATGTCACTATCTCAAAGTCTGTACTCCTATTCATATATGCCAAATATCTTTTTTTTTTTCATGTAAGGTAACATATTCACAGGTTTCAAGGATTAGAGAGCCATTATTCTCCCAAGCAAACAATGTCTCACACTACAAAAGTGTACTAGTAAGTGTTCCCAATGACCTACATCTTTAAGTAATTTTTGCCTTCCTTCTATTGGTATAATTTTAATAGATCACCAATTCCTTGTAATTGCACTACTGGATGCATTTGTTTTTGTCTGTTTGTTTGTTTATATATTGGACCTTGGCATTTAGAAAGCACCTGTGAAAATTACATTATACATTTATGATTCCCCCAAGCTATGGGATCATTATTCACCCACAAGTTTATTATGCTTCCTCTGCCAAATTCCCAGGTCATTGTCCTTAAGACACCTTTGCTTGCTTCTGAGAAGCATGCTTAACAGACCCTCTTAGATCAATGTGTATTATCTTTCCTCTATTTGTTTCCTAGTTTTCTGTCTAAATATCTGTTGAGTTTGTCTTATGCATTTTTAATGCTATATTATATATCATATGTCCAAGGTACTCATCATTTTTTTCCCTTCCTCCCAAAATAACATATCTTGTATGTGGTCAGTACAGGCTAATAAGTATGGTTCTTCTTATTAAAAGCAATTTCAGCTGGTTCTAAGAATCCTTGACCTATGTTAATTTCACCTATGGTTATTTTAGAGTGTTGACCAATGTTGGTTTAACCACCAATCATTCTGTTGAACAAAGTCCTTTGTTTGCATTCAGGAGGCCCCGGTTGTCACATTTTATTTATAAAAGGGTATCTGCAGTATACCTAAGATTAATATTATTCTTTTGCTCTCAATCCCTCATGAGTTACTAATGCATGTTAGATTTTCATTTTTCCATTATTAATTTACTAACTCCCTTCCCACCAGCAATTACTTCTCCTTTCCATGTGTCAACAATTTTCTTTTTCCTTTTTTCCCCAAATATTTATTTATTTAACAGAGAGAGTGAGAGAGCACAAGCAGGGGAAGCAGCAGAGGAAGAGGGAGAAGCAGACTCTCCCCTGAGCAGGGAGCCCTATGTGGGGGTAAGTCCCAGGATCCCAGGATTATGACCTGAGCCGAAGGCAGATACTTAACCAACTGAGCCACCCAGACACCCCTGTCAATAATTTTAATCCAGACCTTCCACCTAAGGGCAAGACCATTAGGTTCAGCCAGAAGACTTACCTATTGACCCAACAGCAGTATGAGACTTCCCAGTGCTACCACTTCATCCACTGCCAGTCATAATTGGATAAATATAAGCTTTTATTACAATCATTCACTGGCCAGGATAGAGGGGCAAAAGCAGACACTTCTAACTCAGTATATACAGCTGAGCTGAGAAAAAGAAACCGCCCATCCTATCATTCTCTCAGGAATTTAAGATATTATTTGGAGATATAGTCATGGTGTCAGGGGGGGAACAGTTGATCTTTTCTCTCTAAATCAAAATGCAATCCAAGTCCTGTCACCACAAGATCAGGCACAATACAAGAAAAATTAGATGTAGGGAATACGTTTATGAAAGTTTCTGTGTCATTCCCCACATTTTTGTTCTACTTTCCCTGCAATATTTCAACAATTCATCCAAAGCTGGTCACCTTTTACTACCACATGTACTGTTTTACCACATATTCGTTCAAACATACAAACCAAGGTATCTCTTCAATTTTTTTTAAAGATTTTATTTATTTATTTGACACAGAGAGAGAGAGATCACAAGTAGGCAGGGCAGAAGGCAGAGAGGCAGGGGGAAGCAGGCTCCCTGCTGACCTGAGAGCCCGATGTGGGGCTTGATCCCAGGACCTTGAGATCATGACCTGAGTGGAAGGCAGAGGCTTAACCCACTGAGCCACTCAGGTGTCCCATATCTCTTCAATTTCTTATCAGCACTCCCCTCCCTCAATTTAGTATGTGGAGTTTGCCCATTCTAATAAAAATCAGTGCACTACCAAAAATCACCACTTTGCAGTGGTAAGGTATATAAATCCATGGTAAATGATGCTTCTTAGCCCATTGGTGCACTAAGCCTGCATCATAAATGGATTTCTTGATCGTATGCTATACAAGTAGGAGAGTCAACATAAAATGTTTTCTGTTCTAGATTTCTGTTTGTGTTAAAGATGTTTACTTCCGTTGCTGGATATACATATACAAAAGCAGAATGAGTATCTATCTCAGTTAAGATCCACCCATAAACACATGGAAACATGACTAATAGACCCATGTCTATTAGTCTACAAACAAGCTATGGGGTGGTCCAAACTATCCTGGTAGACACCTATGGCTGCCTTTATTCTCTAAGTTCCTTGTTGATAGAAAATAAAGCATTAGTTACAATTTAAACTTCTGACAGAGATAATGGGGTATTATTATTTTTTTTTATTGTTTTGGTTTTTGGTTTTCAGTTTCTCCTGCTTTCTGCTGCATCGTTTGAAGGCCTCCAGAGTGATGGCTACTCATCCCATGTACCTAGGTGGCCACTGTCAAAGAACAAATGGGGACATCTTTCTGTTGACCCCAGTTTCTTCAGAATTTGGATGAATGTTTTTTTTTTTTTTTAAAGATTTTATTTATTTATTTGACAGAGAAAGAGATCACAAGCAGGCAGAGAGGCAGGCAGAGAGAGAAGGTTAAGCAGACTCCCCGCTGAGCAGAGAGCCCGATGCGGGCCTCGATCCCAGGACCCTGAGATCAGGACCTGAGCCGAAGGCAGAGGCTTTAACCCACTGAGCCACCCAGGTGCCCCTGGATGAATGTTCTTTTGATGTGCATGTGTATATCCTAACTTTATTCATTCGTTCCCCCAAAGTTCACAAAGTTTTCTATAATATAGTGTCCCATAGTAGGATTTCCTTTATATTCTGATCATCTAAGATCCATTTTCAAAACAGTATTGCCAGTCCATGGTGTATGGTCCAAAACCTATAAAAATCCATAATTTATCATGATTCTTATGTAGTTCCTATGGTGCCATGAGGACACATCCCTTATGTGTGCCCACTGAGAAGGTTTGTTTTTCTTCCTTCAGCTAAAGTGCAGTTTTCACCACGAAGCCACACCATAGTTGCTTTCTAGACTGAGCTCTGGCTACCTACATTTAAGCAACCATCTGCAAACCCTGCTGCTGATTTGGCATCCTCCAGTAACTGATTCTACCTCTAAGCAAGATACATTTTTAATTGTTATAAAAATATTATTTATAAATAAGATCCCAAGAATTCCCCCATCAGCCTACCTATCAGAGTCTAGTATACCATGAAACTCTGTTTTCCTCTCATTTATTCATGCCTGTTCTCATTCCTTCCCCTTAAAAATTCCTTCCCCTAACAATCAGGGCTGTTCTTCTCTAGCAAGTTGGATACTAACTGAGGAAAGAGAATGAAGGCAGGCTTGGACTTTAGCACTGAAGCCACCCTATGGTCACCCTGAAGCTCCTGCCTCAAATTTGGTTCAGATAACAATACTGACGAGGCCACACATACACCTGCAAAGTAGTAAGAGTTTTATTATTTACACAATGAAACATTCTAGGAAGAGAAGGGGATGTCCCCCAAATTGGTCTGAAAATAGTATGAAAAAGTAAGAAAATGAGACTGGCTTGGGTATTTTACGGTCTTTAGGTGTTAGTGCTAGGCTGAGAGTTCCCATGTACGGGCAGAGTCTGTGATGGTTTGAGTTCTCTACTTACATCATAGGAGGGAGCACCAGCCTTAGTTATGTGCTTGCTGAGATGTGGAACAGAAAGAAAGAGGAAGGGTTGAGACTTAAAAGCTGACAGTAGTCAATCAGCAAAAAATGGACCCTGACTCTTTATAATGAGAAAAACAAGGAGCTAGAAAATGTATCAGGCTATTCCTTAGCCTTCTGACATTATTATATTCTTTTCAGGGAAATAGAAGATTTCTGATTTTTAAACTGTACCAGAAAAGGAAATATAACCTGCTTGGGGAAATATGTTGTAATGCTAGTATGGAAAATAGAAGTATTTTGTGTTCCTCAGAGGAGAAAGAAAAAAAAATTACAGAAACTAATTCAAGCTGAGACTCATAAGTTCAGGAAAATTATACTTTTGAAAGAAAAGTTATCATTACTTTAAATTGCTTAAGGCATGGACCACTGAAATAATAATATTTAATACACAGTTTTCTTCGGTCTTAAAATTTGATATCATTGAATACCAGCAACCAGGGTGACACATTTAAGTATTGCAGTTAAGTATATAGGAGGCAAATCTATTATGGAATTTCTAAAGTGTTTCATTATATTGAGTGTTAAATAATTGAGACACTGAGAAATGTGTGCCATATAGTTAATAAGCAGCTTGCTTATTTTTTTATAAGCTAAAATTTAATGGCACAATCTCTCCAAATTGTGAAAGGAAAAAGGGCACAGAAATAATCTTAAATCATGTTCCAAAAATAATGAGATATATGGAAATCCCATGAAAAGATAATGTTTTAATAAAACAACTTAATTCCCACCTCGAGGCAAAAGAAATGAACCGTGTGTAGATTTACATTTATTTATTTATTTATGTTTATTTTCTCTGGTTTTATTAAGATATAATTGACATATAACATTAAGATGTGCAATGTAGTGATTTTATGTTTGTATATATTATAAATAATTACTTAATAAGATTAGTTAACACATCCATCACCTCACATAGCTACAATTAGTTATAATTTTGTGTTTGTACAGTGAGAACTTTTAAAATCTACTCTCAGCAACTTTCAAATATATAATAGTATTGTTAACTATAGTCACCACGCTGTGTGCATTACCTCCCCAAAACTCATTCATCGTACAAACGGAAATTTGTATCCTTTAACTAACTTCACCCATTTTTCCCACCCACTCTGTCCTTTGTCAACCACGAATATGTTCTGTTTTTTTTTTTTTTTTGCTTTGTTTTGTTTTCTTGGTAGATTTTTAGATTTTATTTATTAGAGAGAGCACACACATGAGATCTGGATAGAAGGGGATGGGCAAGGGAGAGGGAGAAGTAGACTCCTGCTCAGCAGGGAGCCAGCCACTGCTGGATCTCAGGATGCTGGGATCATTACCCGAGCCAAAGACAGACACTTAACCAACTAAGCCACCCAGGCACCCCTGTTCTCTGTTTTTATGAGTTTGATTTTTTTTAAGATTCCACATAGAAATAATAAGGGACTTATACAACTCAATAACAAACAACAACAACAAAAATGAATGATTCAATTAAAAAATGGGCAAAGAGGGGCGCCTGGGTGGCTCAGTGGGTTAAAGCCGCTGCCTTCAGCTCGGGTCATGATCCCAGTGTCCTGGGATCAAGCCCCACATCGGGCTCTCTGCTCAGCAGGGAGCCTGCTTCCTCCCTTCTCTCTCTGCCCGCCTCTCTGACTACTTGTGATCTGTCTGTCAAATAAATAAGTAAAATCTTTAAAAAAAAAAATGGGCAAAGAACCTGAATAATAATTCTTCTGAAGAAGATATCTGAATGGCCAACGGTATGTGAAAAAGTGCTCAGCATCACTAATCATCAGGGAAATGTAAATCAACACCACAGTGACAGCTATTATCAAAAAGACAAGAGATGACAAGCATTGAAAAGGATGTGAAATAAGAGAAATCCTTGTTACCACTGGTATAGCTACTATGGAAAACAGAATGGACGTTCCTCAAAAAGTTAAAAAAAGAACGAGCATATGATCCAGGAATTTCTCTTCTGGGTACATATCCAAATGAAATGAAAACAGGATGTTGAGGAGACATCTGTATCACCATGTTCATTGAAGCATTATTGATAATAGCCAAACTGTAGAAACAACGTGTTTCCATCAACAGATGAATGGATAAAGAAGATATAGTATATATGTATATATATATACACCTATGTATATATACATATAAATGAATATAATATATTAAGATACAGTATAGGTATAGATATATACCTGAATATATATATTAAGATGTAGTATATGTATACATACATATACATGCATATATGTTACATATATATACACACACACACACACACATACATATGAATAGAATATATTCAGTCATGAGAAAGAATGAAACTTTGACATTTGTGACAATATGGATGGACCTTGATGCCATTATGTTAAGTGAAATACATTCAGACTTAAATATTAGAGTTAGACCTAATGGGTCTTAAAGCAGATTTTATGTTAAACTATTGTTGCTTTTCTGTACATGGCCCATGATAGAGCTATTTATTTCTCTTGAGTGATTTTTCTCCATTCTCTCAACTAGTCAGATTATAAATTCTTTTCTGCTTTCTGAGGCATGTGGCTAAAAGCTTTGAGACCATGTTTTATATTCCTATATTTATGCAGATTGGTTTACTTTCATTTTCCTCTTCTGCAAACCATGAAGATATCTTTTCTAAATGCATCTCAACATTAAAACTTCTGCTTTAAGGCTTGATAAACTATGTGTGGTCAATTACCCAAGTGCCATCATGATATTAGTTTCTTCTTGCTCTGTCTTTCTTTCTCATTTCTGAAAATGAGATTTTCTCAAGGATTTTCTCCTTTTCTAAATGTTGGTTACATTTTAGAATTTTGTTATCTCTAATCACACATTTTAAATTGTTCCATGAGAACTCTGGTATTTTTTTCCATAACTTATTTAACCTGACTGATCATTTGAAGAGAAAAACAGGGAGGACAGGATTGGGCAGAACTCCAATATTACTGACTATTAGAATAAACACATGATTTTAGAAATATTTATATTTCTCATCTTCTTCCAAATAAATCCTATTCCTCATTCAAGTCACTTCCCATAGCTTGTTCTATACACCTCCATGCCACTTACCACTTCCCTTACTAACATTATTTGTTGCACTTCCACAGTAGACTGCAAGTTAAATGAAGACAGTTTTTCTATTTGTCTTGTTCACCATTGTATCCATGAAAGTCTACCACAAAGTCTGGCACTCAAGGAGTACTTGATAAGATGAAGGAAACGGTTAATAGTTCACCCTTAGCCCTGCTTCAAGAGAGAGATATATGTAGGAGCATATACCGAATCTGGGAAAAATGAGAGTCCTGCTGAAGTTTCTATGTGCTGAACTAAGTGTCTTGAGTGTTTGTCAAGATTGTTTGAATCTGTCATTGACAAATGACCCATAATTCTTGAGTAACGTGTAATTAAATATGACCTCTATTTAACACAATTATGCTGCAGTAAAGAATAAGTGATAGTCATATAATTCTGATATTATCCCTTCATGGGACTATATAACAAAATTATTTGTAGTAGGAAGGTTTCCTGATCTGGTAACTTTTTTTTTTAACCACTCAGCTCATTTCTGTGACCATGCAAACAAAATGTGGTATGATTGAGATTGTTATGTTGAGATTAAGAACCCTTGGGAATCACAAGACCTCTACCATGTCAATACAATGCATGTATGCTGCTGGTCTACTGTCCTTTCCAAAGACAGGTAGCCACAATATTAGATGAAATGGATTTTGTCTCATGAATTTGATTTTCTAAGAGAAACCAAGGTCATTGTTACATGGTGAAGAGCAAAAAGTATTGTATAAGTATTTCTGAAAGTATGAATAAGAAAGCACAGAAAAATATGGTTGTGGTGGCAAAAATGAGCATAGCAGTTTGTACTGACTTGAATATAGACAATTATAAGAACAGACATATCAAACTAATTAATAGCATTGTATAAAACATGCATCTGATCTGTATTTTGTATGGAATTTTGTTACATTTGGCATAGCAAAACATTTAGGTTAGCAATGGTTACTATTAATTGACACTGTTATATATTTAAAATCTAGCACTGCAAATTTTTCTGGTAGATTATATTAATTATTGCTTAGATAATTTCCTATAGATAGTTACTGCTATTACTGCTTTAAGTGGAAAAAAATATATGGTTCAGAATATCCAAGTAGAACAGATTAGAAGTGAAAGAATTAAAATGAAATCCAAGTCTAGTATGACTAGATAGATAGACTCTAGATTCAACTATCATCCTGTAATATCATAGTAATGTATTATATGGATAGCATATTAATTTTAAAAATGCATTTTGGTTTGAAGTTCCATTTGTGAGTGGATCCCAAACTGAAAATTTGTCAAAGCATATTAAGGATTATATGATGTCCTTGAAATTTATTTTGATAAAACATAACAAAGATTTTTTTCTAGAAATATTCTTTCTGGAAGTTTCAGAACTTTTCCAGAAAGATTCTTTAAAATGAGATGATCAAGGTTGGCTCAGATGGTTAAGCATTTGCTTTCAGCTTAGGTCATGATCCCAGGGTCCTGGGATTGAATCCCACATCAGGCTCCTTGCTCAGTAGGGAGCCTGCTTCTCTCTCTCTCTCACTCTCTCTCATTCTCTCTCTCTGGCAAATAAATAAATAAAATTAAAATAAAATAAAATAAAATGAGATGATCAAGTATTTAATATAATTTAATTTAGATTGTAAAACATAACAAAGCAGTTACTTCAATAGGTATACCATAAAACACACGAGTGCACATGCATGCATATATAATTTGCTAAAATAAATTTTATTGTGATATTAACAGAAAGAGTATGATCCTATACTAATGTTAATTTTGTTCACCTTTTCAGAATGTATTTTTACCATCTACTGTTCTTAAATTTTATGAATTACTGAGAGCTGAGTAAGTATGAGAAAATGTTATTCTATATCAATACTAATTTATAATTAAAAATGCTGTGTGTATTTTTGTTATTACAACTTTGAAAAGAAGTAATGAATGATTGATTTTTTTAACTTTTATTAAACTACACAGGTTTTTAATGAAAATAAGTGGTACTCTAGTGTTAGGGGAAAATCTCTTATTTATTTAAATTCAAATTATCCCATCTTGGGATTTAAATCGACTTGTTAACATTCATGTAATATAGCAAGATTATGTGGAATAAATATAAGACCCAGATTAAATCAAGTAAAATAATGTTAGCAAATGAAGTGGAACATGTATGGTGTCCAATAATGAAGAAAGATTTATAAGAAAATTTAGATATTCCGTTCATGAGGATAAGAGTTAATAAGTAGGCAGTACTTTATACTAAGCACAGGTTTTTTTACCATTTACGTATACTAGTACATTGTATCCTCAAAATCTCTGAGAAGAGAATTATTCCCATTCTATAAGTAAAGAGACAAGACAAAATAAAGTTCATAACAAAGTTCACAAGCAAGTGGTGGAATCAGGCTCTGTCCAGGCAGTCTGGCTCCATAAGCTAAGGTTGTAATTGCTTCAATTTACATTTCTTATGCATTGTGTTTGTTTTCCCCTTTATGAAAAAGGGAAACATTTCACATAAACTCTACTTAGTTCATCAACATGAAAAAGGTAGCCTGTTTTATGAAAGACTGCTTTTCATGATATAATATATTCATGTACCTTTTGTTTGTTTTAGAGTGGTAATATATGAAGCCCAGCAGAAATCCCTGAGATGACTGTAAATGTTTATCAAGTAGGTTAAGGAGGTTCTGTACTCTACACTAGTTAGCAGGGGACCAGGGTATGTTATTTGTTCAAAATGGAATCTCCGAAAGGTGACTCCTATCAAAGTAATTGAGAAAAAAATTTAATATATGCCATAGGGACACACAGGTCCTGAACTTCTGGGCAGGTAAAACAAGAAAATTTGATCAATGGAAATTGCAAAAATGGCAGAAGACTACACTAGAGATATAGCAATGTGAGAGTTTTTAAAGAATTTTAGAAAGATAAAACATTTTGCAATTGTGGTAATTAAAATGTGTATCTTTAATTTCATTTCATATATGCTTTACTAGTAACAAGCAAGCATTTACCTATTACTTTAGAAATTGGTCTATCAACTAATATTTTACTGAGAAATATTGTATGATGAATGAGTTCTGTTTTGACATCATATTGAATTAGTGAAATCTATAACTGTCACTTTATTCACACTCAGTTACTTCTTTGGATTTTAGAATTAGTAAACAGAAAGTGGAAACATTGAAAATACTTTTTTTGGGGGCACCTGGGTGGCTCAGTGGGTTTGGCTCAGGTCATGATCCCAGAGTCCTGGGATGGAGCCCTGCATTGGGCTCTCTGCTCAGCAGAGAGCCCGCTTCCCTTCCTCTCTCTTTCTGCCTACTTGTGATCTCTGTCAAATAAATAAATAAAATCTTAAAAAAAAAAAAAGGAAATACTTTTTTTTTTGAAAATACTTTCCATGCCATTTTATTTATATTTTAGACATGTTTTATGATATTTTAATGTTACATGAAATAATGTATATTTACATTAATATACATTAATAAATAAATAAATAATAAATAAATAAATAATAATAAATAATAAATAAATAAATAATGTATATTTTACATTAATAAGTAAGTTAATGTATAACTTATTAATGTATAATGTAAAAATAATGTATATTTACATTAATATACATTAATAAATAAATAAATAATAAATAAATAAATAATAATAAATAATAAATAAATAAATAATGTATATTTTACATTAATAAGTAAGTTAATCAAAGGGTGATGAAAGTAGAATATTAATATCCATTTCACACATATAAAGACTATCCATAAATTGAAAATGATTTTTACACTCATCAAGATGCCCTTTATACTTCTGTTTTCAATGTATTAAATTGTTAGCAAATAAATCCTTGGCATGTTTTACTGCTACTGGTTTAAATTTTTTGCAATCCTACGAGTAGAGATTGACATTCTAGATGCTCAAAGCCAAGCAGTTTTTTTTTCCATCTTACATTGGATAATATAGCACTTTTCATCAATATACATTGTGTTCAATTAATAAATCTATTACTATTTTAATCATATAGAATTTTAATGGCAACTGACAGTCTGGTTTATAATGATTTTGTTTGATAAATTAATTTCTAGGCATGACAAAAGGACATCACTGCAGTACTCTGTCATTAACAGTTGATTATGCAGTTGGCGTTTCCAAATCTTATTTTTGTATGCATTTCATAAGCATGCCATTTTTGTAAGTGAGTGACAAAAAACTAGCTCTGCAAAACTATGTACAGCTATCAAGGGGAATATTCTTATTAACTAATATTATAGAAACATATTTAAACAATGTTTATTATAAAAGCATTAGTTCATAGTCATAAATATTGCACATTTTAAATTTAGTGGCTTGCATGATTCTGCTTCTCTTAGAATTGGCTTAAATTTAAAATAGAAACTAAAATCCTAAAATTTAAATATCTTAACCAACTACATACTTAATTATAACCATATGAAAGATAACAGGAAATTACACAAGTTTTAAAAAAGGACATTTTTTCAATGCAGATAAGAAGTAAATATATCACATAGATATTACAGGATTCAGAATTAAGAAAATAATGGGGTGGGGAAGCTAAGTCAGTGAGCGCTTTTGTGCCATTTGAGGAAAATATCTGCTGGACTGAAAATGGCCAGTTAGTATGAAAACAGGTAACTAAATAAAAGGAGCAAGAAAAGAGCAATACAAAGTAACGTGGCTCATGACGCGTATTTCACTTTTTAAGAAAATAGATTTGTGATGGACATAACCATATTTCACTGGCAAGACATCTAAACATTTCTGATGTGGTAAAAATCAGGAAACATTGAGGAAACTATGAAATAACCAGCATGGTCTGCTTTAGCAACTGTAGAGCTTGTTCAAATAACTCTTGTCACATCATGCTTACTTAGTTCCCCTCTACACATCCTCTGCCAGTCAAAACTGTGAGCACATTTTATTTTCTCACAAATAGGTACTCTCTCACATTCATTGTATGTCTCCTCCCCTCCACAATATTCTCTACTTCCTGGCCTTTGTGCTCCGTGCTCTGTCCCTGTGTAAACTGATTTAGAGGTTTAAATCAGTTTACCCTGACTTCTTCTTTTGTAGGTTTATCACTGAACTATCCTCCAAAGATTTTGCCCAGAAGCTATATTTTCCCTTGAGCAATTCTGCCTAAGTTCACACAAAACCAGTTCTAAAATGTTAAAATGTATTCAATAAGCAAGATTTAAAGTTTAAAAGATCTCTGAGTGAGCCAGTTTTCATTTACCTATATGATTTTTACTACCTGTGAAAATGTTTTACAACACGGTTCATGTATAAGACTGTTCATAGCAAATTGTAGTAGCTTTAGTCAGAAAAAAAAATTATATCCACTAAGAGTAACATTGAAAAATAGTATTTTTAGTATTTTTATATTCATAGAAACTCCAGACAATGATAAAGATTAAAGAACTGTCAATGCATGCAAAAACAGAGATGACTCTTTTAAGTATACTAAGAAGCAAAAGAAACACACCCAAAATACTATACGCAATAAGATTGTATCAATATCAGTTTAAAAAGAGCAAACTCAACCATATTCCTTAGAGACACATCCAACTATTAAACATAAAAATAATTCTCACAATATAAGTTTAGTAGATAACTCTAGTAAGAGAGATGTCAATTTAAAATGCATATATTTTAATAAAATTAAAAAATATTGAAATAAGTGAAATAGGAAAAGAGTATTAAGCATATACTTGTGAGGAGCACTGAGTAATCTATGGAATTGTTGAATCATTATATTGTACAACTGAAACTAATACAATATTGTATGTTAATAATACTTGAATTCAAATAAATAAATTTTTTAAAAAATAAAAGAAAAAAATAATAATCTATTTTTAAAATTTGTGATGAATGCATTGTAAGATTCCTAACTTTTGAAATTCCTCTGATTTCACTATGCTTTTTAGACAAATCTAAATGGTACAGTTTTCCCTATTTGAGAAATATATACTCCAAACATACCAGCATCTAGAAATTTAAGCCTACTATAATCTCCCTTCTTATTCTGTGCCTTGTAATTCTTCTAGATGTAATTCTCTATTATTCTAAGGAATCCTCTTTATGTGCAGATGAGGTATGGGGAAAGGGGAAGCTTTCCACAATTCTGTAAGTAGGTCTCAGCCTTTAGTAGGCCTATGTCTCTGGCCTGTGAAATTCACAAGTATGTCTCAGCTTTCCCCCAACCTCTTGTTGAGGAAGGGGACTAAAGTTGGTTATTTCCCTACTTCTAGTGTTAAACTCTAGCAAATAAGTTTACTTTGACTGTAAGCAGAGAGGAAAAAGTTCTGGACGTATTCCAAAAAGTATTTTTCCATGGGTATATTCCACATGACTCAATTTTCTCCTTTTCTTCCTGGAATCATAAGGAGGAGTTTCTTAGATCTTTATCTTTGGAAACCAGAAGAGCTCCTAGAGGCAAATCTCCCTACAGTGACACCCAAGGCTGTGTCCCTTGAAGTTTTTAAGTCAAATTACTCCACACAAAGCTCCCAACAGTTCATCAATTACCACCATTTAAATGTTCTCTCCATTCCTGTTCCCACATCTTCTGCTCCTGGTAAGCTGTGTTTTTCTGTATTTGCCTGTACCTCTACTTGTAGAAAGGAGTATGACTTTGTCATGTGACCTCCATTCTCTGGCATATCTAAGCAGAGTTGTTGATTTTCAATTTGTTCAGATTTTCTCTGAATGGAAGGATGGACAAGATGCTTTTCAAGCTCTTTATATGTTCTAGCAGAAACAGGAAGTTCTGAATGTATATATTTAAATGAAGATTCAGAATTTTAAAATGGTTTAGAGACTTTAATACATATGAATATATATATTTAAAGATTTATTTATTTATTTGAGAGAGAACAGGAACAAGAATTGGGGAGGGGCAGAGGGAGACAATCATCAAGCAGACTCCCCATTGAACAAGGAGCCCAAAGCAGCTGGATCTTGTGACCCATGAGACCATGACCTAAGCTGAAACCAAGTATCTGATGCTTAACCGACTGAGCCACCCAGGCACACCAAGAAATTAATATATTTAAAGAATCAAAATTTATCAAATTTGGCAACTGGAAGTAATTTCAATTGGTAAACACCACATCCCACAATGTTATGATCAGGAAATATCTTACAGGTTGACTACATTTATTCAGTTGCTTATGACATAAAGAATCCTATCTAAAATAATGAAATAATGATTTTTTCATTTTCCTCAACCAAAATCTATTAATGCAACAGCAGGTGTCATACTGGATACACACACACACACACACACACACCCATATATATGTATATATATACATATACATGTACATATACATATATGTACATGTATATGTATATATATATATTTTCCTGTAATCCTGTTTTGGATGTGATTCAGTGAAAATTCAGCTAATCTGACATGCAACTATTAGGAAATAAGCTAGTGTCTTCTTGCTTTTAGGCAAGAGTATTTACAAATCTTGAATATGAAAACATCATTTAAAAGTAAAAGTAAGTATATACTTAAGTGAATTCATAAAAATATACCACTGCATAATGATATAGTGATATTTCACTAGGAAAACTAAAAAAAAAAAAATGTGAATGATATGATGGCCTTGGGAATGGTGAAAGGGGAAGTGATGCATTAAAATTCATAAAGTTGGGGGGAGGTGTCAAGATGGCAGAGAAGTAGCAGGCTGAGATGACATCAGGTAGCAGGAGATCAGCTAGACAGCTTATCAAACCATTCCAAACACCTACAAATCCAACAGGAGATCAAAGAGAAGAAGAGCAGCAATTCTAGAAACAGAAAATCGACCACTTTCTGAAAGGTAGGACCAGCGGAGAAGTGAATCCAAAGCGATGGGAAGATAGACCGCTGGGGGAAGGGCTGGCTCCCAGCAAGTGGTGGAGCAACAGAGCACAAAATCAGAACTTTTAAAAGTCTGCTCCACTGAGGGACATTGCTCCAGAGGCTAAGCCAGGGTGAAGAACACATGGGGACAGTGTGGCCTTGCGTCCCACGGGGTCACAGAAGGATCAGGAGTGTCTGAGTGCTGCAGAGCTCACAGGTATTAGAGCGGGGAAGCTGGCTACAGAGAGGAAGCCGAGGAGTGAGTTCTCAACTCAGGGTTACCTTAAATTGTGATCCGTGGCACAGACCACTGCTCTGTGAGCAGGGACCCCACAAGATCCGGGGAGCCCCCCCCCCCGGGAAGAGCACAGGGATCTGTGGGGTTTGGAGACTGCAGGCGGGGCTGTGTGCCAGAGATGCTTGGTCACACGATGGGTGAGCTCAGAGCTGGGGGCCAGGGAGATGGGAGTGATTAAGTGCTTTTCTCTGAGGGCGCACTGAAGAGTGGGGCCCCAAGCTCTCGGCTCCTCCGGGCCGGAGATTGGGAAGCCGCCATTTTCATTCCTGTCCTCTGGAACTCTACAGAAAGTGTTCAGGGAACAAAAGGTTCCTAAAGCAAACCTGAGCAGATTACTTAGCCTGGCCCCTGGTAAGGGTGGTGCAATTCCGCCTCAGGCAAAGACACTTGAGAATCACTACAACAGACCCCTCCCCCAGAAGATCAGCAAGAAATCCAGCCAAGACCAAGTTCACTTACCAAAGAGAATGGCGGAATTCCAGAGAAGGAGAAAGCAAACCATGGAATTCATGGCTTTCTCCCCATGATGCTTTAGTCTTGCAAAGTTAATTAATTTTTTTTAGTTTTATTTTTTTCTTCTGCTAATTTTTTTAAACTTTTACCCTTTCCTCTTTTAACGTTTTTTAACTAGTTTATCTTAAAAATACCTTTCATTAAAAAAAAAAAATCTTTTTTGAACCTTCATTATTATAGTCATATTTTATCCTTAACTGTATCTAACTTTATTTTTTGTATAAACATAGGGCTTTTTCCTCTAAAAAAATTTGGGGTAGAACTTCTTCTAATAGATCAAAATATACCATAATCTAGCACAGGACTTTGTTCTCGTCTCCAGCCTGAGGAAATTCTCTCCATTTTCTTTTTCTTTCTTCTCCCAACCAACTTATCTTATCAAATCCTTTTTTAGAAATTTTTAAAAAAATTATCTTTATAGTCATATTCCATCCCTTCATTGTGTTTAACCTTATATATGTTTTTCATTCTTTAAAATTTTGGGAGGTAGTTTCTTCTAAGAGACCAAAATATTCCCAAAATTAAGTGGGTGACCCTGTTCTATTCACCAGTCTAATACATATATATTTTTTTCTTTTTTATATTTTTTCTTCATTTCTTTCTTTAATTTTTTTTTTCTGAACCTCATTTTACCTCCTATCTTCCCCCCACGATTTGGGGTCTCTTCTGATTTGGTTAAAGCACATTTTCCTGGGGTCTTTGCCACCCTTTTAGTATCTTATTTGCTCCTTCATATATTCTTATCTGGATAAAATGACAAGGTGGAAAAACTCATCACAAAAAAAGGAACAAGAGGTAATACCGAAGGCTAGGGACTAAATCAAGAGGACATTGGTAATATGTCAGATCTAAAGTTCAGAATGACAATTCTCAAGGTGCTAGCTGGGCTCGAAAAGGCATGGAAGATATTAGAGAAACCCTCTCTGGAGAAATAAAAGCCCTTTCTGGAGAAATAAAAGAACTAAAATCTAACCAAATTGAAATAAAAAAAACTATTAATAAGGTGCAATCAAAAATGGAGGCTCTTACTGCTAGGATAAATGAGGCAGAAGAGAGAATCAGTGATATAGAAGACCAAATGACAGAGAATAAAGAAGCTGAGCAAAAGAGAGACAAACAACTACTGGACCACGGGGGGAGAATTTGAGAGATAAGTGATACCATAAGACAAAACAACATTAGAATAATTGGGATTCCAGAAGAAGAAGAAGAAAGAGAGAGGGGAGCAGAAGGTATATTGGAGACAATTATTGGAGAGAATTTCCCTAATATGGCAAAGGGAAAAAGCATCAAAACCCAGGAGGTGCAGAGAACCCCCCCCTCAAAATCCATAAAAATAGGTCCACACCCCATCATCTAATAGTAAAATTTACAAGTCTTAGTGACAAAGAGAAAATCCTGAAAGCAGCCCGGGAAAAGAAGTCTAACATACAATGGTAAAAATATTAGATTGGCAGCAGACTTATCCAAGAGACCTGGCAGGCCAGAAAGAACTGGCATGATATATTCAGAGCACTAAATGAGAAAAACATGCAGCCAAGAATACTATATCCAGCTAGGCTATCATTGAAAACAGAAGGAGAGATAAAAAGCTTCCAGGACAAACAAAAACTAAAAGAATATGCAAACACCAAACTGGCTCTACAGGAAATACTAAAAGGGGTTCTCTAAGCAAAGAGAGACCCCTAAAAGTAGTAGATCAGAAAGGAACAGAGACAATATACAGTAATAGGCACCTTATAGGCAATACAGTGGCACTAAATTCATATCTCTCAATAGTTACTCTGAATGTATATGGGCTAAATGCCCCAATCAAAAGACACAGGGTATCAGAATGGATAAAAAAACAAAACCC
The DNA here is from genome assembly GCF_963455335.1 of Martes martes. NCBI lineage: Eukaryota > Metazoa > Chordata > Mammalia > Carnivora > Mustelidae > Martes > Martes martes. Next base: position 27,735,988 of record NC_137891.1, on the reverse strand, counting down.
ATCAATATGCTGTCCACAAGAAACTCATTTTAGACCAAAGACGCTTCCAGATTTAAAGTGAGGGGCTGGAAAACAATTTACCATGCTAATGGACATCAGAAGAAAGCTGGGGTGGCAATCCTTATATTAGATCAATTAGATTTTAAGTCTTTGACTGTCCAACAAGAAGACCTAACAATTTTGAATATCTATGCCCCTAACATGGGGGCAGCCAACTATATAAACCAATAAGTAACAAAATCAAAGAAACACATCAACAATAATACAATAATAGTAGGGGAATTTAACACTCCCTACACTGAAATGGACAGATCATTCAAGCAAAAGATCAACAAGGAAATAAAGGCCTTAAATGATATCCTGGACCAGATGGACATCACAGATATTTTCAGAACATTCCATCCCAAAGCAACAGAATATACATTCTTCTCTAGTGCACATGGAACAATCTCCAGAATAGATCACATCCTGGGTCATAAATCAGGTCTCAACTGGTAACAAAAGACTGGGATCATTCCTTGCATATTTTCAGACCACAATGATCTGAAGCTAGAACTCAATCACCAGAGGATATTTGGAAAGAATCCAAATACATGGAGACTAAAGAGCATCCTTCTAAAGAATGAATGGGTCAACCAGGAAATTAAAGAAGAATTGAAAAAATTCATGGAAACAAATGATAATTAAAAAAAAATGGTTCAAAATCTGTGGGACACAGCAAAGGCAGTCCTGAGAGGAAAGTATATAGCCATACAAGCCTTTCTCAAGAAACAAGAAAGGTCTCAAATACACAACCTAACCCTACACCTAAAGGAACTGGAGAAAGAACAAGAAAGAAAGCCTAAACCCAGCAGGAGAAGAGAAATCATAAAGATCAGAGCAGAAATCAATGAAATAGAAACCAAAAAAACAATAGAACAAATCAACGAAAGTAGGAGCTGGTTCTTTGAATGAATTAATAAGATTGATAAACCCCTGGCCAGAGTTATCAAAAACAAAAGAGAAAGGACCCAAATAAATAAAATCATGAATGAAAGAGGAGAGATCACAACCAACACCAAAGAAATACAAACAATTATAAGAACATACTATGAGCAACTCTACGCCAACAAATTTGACAACCTGGAAGAAATGGATGCATTCCTAGAGACATATGAGCTACCACAACTGAACCAGGAAGAAATAGAAAACCTGAACAGACCCATAACCAGTAAGGAGATTGAAACAATCATCAAAAATCTCCAAACAAACAAGAGCCCAGGGCCAGATGGCTTCCCAGGGGAATTCTACCAAACATTTAAGAAGAATTAATTCCTATTCTCCTGAAACTGCTCCAAAAAATAGAAATGGAAGGAAAACTTCCAAACTCATTTTATGAGGCCAGCATCACCTCGATCCCAAAACCAGACAAGGATCACATTAAAAAAAAGAATTAAAGACTAATATCCTTGATGAACACAGATGCGAAAATTCTCATCAAAATACCAGCCAGTAGGATCCAACATTACATTAAAAGGATTATTCACCACGACCAAGTGGGATTTATTCCAGGGCTGCAAGGCTGGTTCAACATCTGCAAATCGATCAATGTGATACAGTACAGTAATAAAAGTAAGAACAAGAACCATATGGTACTCTCAATAGATACTGAAAAAGCATTTGACAAAGTACAGCATCCCTTCCTGATCAAAACTCTTCAAAGTGTGGGGACAGAAGGTACATACTTCAATATCATCAAAGCCATCTAAGAAAAACCCATCGCAAATATCATTTTCAATGGAGAAAAACTGAGAGCTTTTTCTCTAAGGTCAGGAACATGGCAGGGATGTCCATTATCACCACTAATATTCAACATAGTATTAGAAGTCCTAGCCTCAACAATCAGACAACAAAAAGAAATTAAAGCCATCCAAATTGGCAAAGGAGAAGTGAAATTATCACTCTTTGCAGATGATATGATACTATATGTGGAAAACCCACAAGACTCCACTCCAAATCTGCTAGAACTTGTACAGGAATTCAGTGAAGTGTCAGGATATAAAATCAATGCACAGAAATCAGTTGCATTTCTTTACACTAACAACAAGACAGAAGAAAGAGAAATTAAGGATTCAATCCCATTTACAATTGCACCCAAAACCATAAGATACCTAGGAATAAACCTAACCAAAGAGGCTAAGAATCTATACTCAGAAAACTATAAAGTACTCATGAAAGAAATTGAGGAAGACACAATGAAATGGAAAAATATTCCATGCTCCTGGATTGGAAGAACAAATATTGTGAAAATGTCTATGCTTCCTAAAGCAATCTACACATTTAATGCAATCCCTATCAAAATCCCACCCATTTTTTTCAAAGAAATGGAACAAATAATCTTAAAATTTATATGGAACCAAAAATACCTCAAATAGCCAGAGGAATATTGAAAAAGAAAGCTAAAGTTGGTGGCATCACAATTCCAGACTTCAAGCTCTACTACAAAGCTGTCATCTTCAAGACCATATGGTACTGGCACAAAAACAGACACATAGATCAATGGAACAGAATAGAGAGCCCAGAAATAGACCCTCAACTCCATGGTCAAGTAATCTTGGACAAAGCAGGAAAGAATGTCCAATGGAAAAAAATACAGTCTCTTCAATAAATGGTGTTGGTAAAATTGGACAGCCACATGCAGAAAAATGAAAGTGGACCATTTCCTTACACCACACACAAAAACAGACTCAAAATGGATGAAGGACCTCAATGTGAGGAAGGACTCCATCAAAATCCTTGAGGAGTACACAAGCAGCAACCTCTTCAACCTCAGCTGCAGCAATTTCTTCCTAGGAACATCACCAAAGGCAAAGGAAGCAAGGGGGAAAATGAACTATTGGGATGTCATCAAGATCAAAAGCTTTTGCACAGCAAAGGAAACAGTTAACAAAATCAAAAGACAACTGACAGAATGGGAGAAGATATTTGCAGACGACATATATCAGATAAAGGGCTAGTATCCAAAATCTATAAAGATCTTATCAATCTCAACACCCAAAGAACAAATAATCCAATCAAGAAATGGGCAGAGGACATGAACAGACATTTCTGCAAAGAAGACATCCAGATGGCCAACAGACACATGAAATAGTGCTCCACATCACTCGCCATCAGGGAAATACAAATCAAAACCACAATGAGGTATCACCTCACACCAGTCAGAATGGCTAAAAGTAACAAGTCAGGAAATGACAGATGCTGGCGAGGATGCAGAGAAAGGGGAATGCTGCACTGTTGGTGGGAATGCAAGCTGGTACAACCACTCTGGAAAACAGCATGGAGGTTCCTCAAAAAGGTGAAAATGGAGCTACCCTATGACCCAGCAATCACACTACTGGGTATTTACCCTAAAGATACAAACGTAGTGATCCGAAGGGGCACATGCACCTGAATGTTTATAGCGGCAATGTCCACAACTGCCAAACTATGGAAAGAACCTAGATGTCCACCAACAGATGAATGCATAAAGAAGAGGTCGTGTGTGTGTATACACACACACACACACACATATACGTGTGTATATATATTTGTGTATATATATCTACGTGTGTGTATATACATATATACACGTATATATATGTGCGTGTGTGTGTATATATACACACACACAATGGAATACTATGCAGCCATCAAAAGAAATGAAATCTTGCCATTTGTGATGATGTAGATGGAACTAGAGGGTATTATGCTTAGCGAAATAAGTCAATCAGAGAAAGGCAACTATCATATGATCTCCCTGATATGAGGAAGTGGAGATGTAATGTGGGAGGTTTGGGGGGTAGGAAAAGAAAAAATGAAAGAAGATGGGATTGGGAGGGAGACAAACCATAAGAGACTCTTTATCTCACAAAACAAACTGAGGGTTGCCGCAGGGAGGGGGGTAGAAAGAGGGTGGTGGGGTTATGGACATTGGGGAGGGTATATGCTATGGTGAGTGCTGTGAAGTGTGTGAGCCTGGCAATTCACAGACCTGTACCCCTGAGGCTAATAATACATTATATGTTAATTAAAAATTTTTAAAAATATAAAATAAAATTCATAAAGTTACCATTAAAGGGGAAGCACAGGTAAAAGATGGTAAAGTCAGAGAAGCAAATAACAAGAACAACAACAAAATGAAAAAGAAAAAACAAACAAACAGCATTAAAATAAAAGAAGCAGAGAGGCAGTAGGACCACCTGGGGAAGTTTTTACTTTGCAATTTGATGATCCACGAATGTATAAGTTGACTGTTATCATGCTGCTAAAATTGTCATCCTTTATCTCCCCCAAATATCCATAATTCCATTAATTTGAGATTTATTTTAGTTTATAATTTCACACATTGGAATACTTTGATTTAAATATGCTCATCAGACTCCCAAACCTCACAACTCAGAAGTTAGAAATGCTCTTTGATTACACTAGACTATTTGAGAAAGTAAGAATTTTAATATTGAAAGCTGGTCATCCTTTCAATTGTGCATATACATCAGTTCTGCAATGACCAACAATTTTAAAGCATTACCCATTCTATGGGCATACTGGATTTTGAAAAAATCCAAAATGTTTTCAGGACGTTTAATCAATGTGGTTAAAGGGAACTGTCACAATGTTACCAGTTATAGTTACTCAATAGAGGCTGAGATATAATTAAAAGGCCACAGAATTATTTGAGATAATTGGTAAAATGAATGAGTGCCACCATTTATCTCACATTCAAGAAATTATATTTGAGTAAAAATAAGAGAAAGTCACGTTTTTACAGAAATAATACATACATACTATACCTAGTGTTAGTTAGGGTCTGTATTCCTTCCAAAAAGAATTATCTCTAGGTAACTTTGCTCAGAGGGTAGAGGACAACTATTCATAGCACAAGGTCTGTCACAAAAGATATTCTAATTGATTGGAGCTCTTTTATTTCCCCATTTCTTCTTCCCAGGTGGCCCTCAAAAACTCTTTTCAAAGTGTATGAATTTGTAGACATTTATCTGAACTGTCATTATGTATGACATTTTTGAACATCAGTCTACATTCTTATCATGTACTTTCTATTTTCCTAATGTGCTGTTTTGTAGCATGGACACATGAGCACAAATTAAGAAAATCTGAGAGAAAATTATTTTTAGTGAATTACTAGTCAAGAGCCTGCGCAAAGTCTGAAGTCTCAGTGTTTTAATAATTACGTAGCAATTATTTGTAATTAGCATATTCAATGTTAGTATGCAAATACTTTTATTAAGATAACTTTACAAGATCTTAGTAATCCTTTTATTTCAAAGAATTTATTTATTTATATTATTATTTTTTGAAAGACTTTATTTATTTGGCAAAGAGAAAAAGACCACTAGCAGGGGGAGTGGCAGGCAGAGGGAGAGGGAGAAGCAGGTTCCCTGCTGAGCAGAGAGCTTGACTGGGGCCTAGATCCCAGGACTCTGGGATCATGATTTGTGCCAAAGGCAGACACTTAAGGGACTGCGCTACCCAGATGCTTCGATTTTCAAAGAATTTCAAGCTTTTGCTCAGTAAATATTTTCCACTGGTTAGTCCAACATTAAGATAATCATGCCTGTTACGATGGATATTATTTCTTTACATCTCTCTTCTCCTTTTGTTCCACCACCAAATATAAAGATATATTAAAAAAATGTGTTGATGATTTTGTTGAAAAGAGTCTTATTCATAGGAAAATATGTTTAAATTGAACCTTTGATTGACTATTTTAATAAGTCCAATAAAGTTAATAACCTAAGTTGTCTGAATAATTCAACTCTATGCAGTGTTTCCAGTTAGTGTGTTTAGTTGAGTTTAAAATAATGTCTTAAATATTCTAATTTCATGGAGTCAGTGATACATATGAATTAACTTTATTACATATTTTAACATACAGCTATTCTTCAACTTTTGGTATTTTTTATTTAACTTAAAGAAGTTAAATTCCCTATTAAATAACTAGTAATCATATTTCACTCTTCAAACCATCACATATTCATTTTTAAATTTCTAAAGCAAAGATCATATGAGTAGTGACTAAGAAAGTCAGTAGCAGGACTTGCTTTTGCGAACGTCAGATATACAAGATTCAAAGTCTTGAAAATTTGAAGTATCTATAAATAAAATGTAGCTTTAAAATTATTAGAAAATCATGGAAAATTTATTTAGTTATATTACTTTGTGTTGTTTTGAGAGTCAAAGATTGTATCAACTTTGGCTTTCCTATTCAGGCTTTAGAACATTATGAAATCCAAAAGATTTCTTTAAGAACTTTTATATTCTAAGACATCAAAAATACTGCATTATTTATACATACATGAGTAGTATATGTATATATTTGAAATATTGAGATATATATATATTATAATCCAATGCATTTACATGTGGGCATGCTTATAGGGTTCATTGAAAGTTACATAATATACCCTGCAGTTATCATACATATAGTTTTTATTACTTGTGGCAGAAATTTACTTTTGTTATAGATGCATACCTGAAAATATAATGGCAATATAAATAAATATACAATCATTTCTTTCAATACTAATTTTCAGTAAATCTAAAGTAAGATTGATCTCTACTAATAATGAATGGTAATAACAGTCATAAAATGTTATAAAATTATAACATTAAGGTACTAAACTCCCACTGATAAGACAGGAATATTGTATTTCTGCAAATATGGTTAACAGTTCAAGTGGTGGAATTAAATTTACTGCAGACAAAAGTAAACATTAATTACATTTCTAAGAAAGCAAATGAAAAGTTATGTAAAAATTATCTGTAGTCCTGATGACTTGAACATTGATTCTAAACGTTATTGAGATTTTCATGAAGTTCTACTAAAGTTACAGGAGATAACACCACCAATATTAGCTTACCTACAACTTGTTCCTCTAATACAAAAATCCTTAAAGTCATGCCTGAATCAACTCTAACATAATCCATTCTATTTCATAATCCCAATAATCAACAACCCCTATTATTATGTCACAGTTTCAGAGATGACATTTAATCTATTCTGTGACAGAAAAATGAATTCAAGAAATGAATGACTGGCATCATTTTTAAATTTACTGTAACTTAATGTAAAAGTGGAAATCTTAGAAATTAGTTTAATGTACATGCTTTAAAAGTGACAATAACTTTTTTAGATCAGCCTTCAAAACTTCCATGTTGATAATTAAGGGGGAAAAAAAAGCAAGGTATTTTCTACTTATGGGATATATCAACTTAAGAGGCACCTTTGACAAAACTTTAGAAAAATCAAACAAAAAACTCAAGTGCAATAAATGTTCTTCAATTCTTTAAACTACCATATAATGACATATTCAGGTTGGAATATCATATACCATTTTTAAACTATAGCTATACAAGTTGATATCCAGATTTCACCTTGAGATGGAAGATTATTCTGAATTGCTTTTGTCATAAATAACTGTTTATAGCATCACATCAACTTATTGTTGCTTGAAATCCTGTTCTTTATGTTAGTGCATTTTGTGGCTTTACTACTGCTAGTAAACGTAGGGAAGGCTGTTTAGATTCTGTCTGCATGTTAATTTAAAAACACACACACATGCTCTGCTTTTATAGGTATCTTAAGTCAAGTATTCTAACATCTATGCAGATTCCCTGGTGGACCTTCCTTTCAGGAATAATTGAGCCATATTCTGTATGTTCGCATAATGTACACCTTAGAGTAGTAGTTGCTAATTGTAATTGCTGGTGCTTGCTACCATGGACATATCACTCAAAGTTTGTTGGATTTGCCCCAATGCTGAGACCCTTCTTCTAGGCAATTTACTTAATAACTTTACATCCTTGTGAACTTAAAGCAATTTATGAACTCGGGTTCTTTTTTAATACAAAAGTCATATCAAAACAGTGAGGAGAAAATAGAGATATCTAGGGAAAATAATTAGTACTACAGAGATTTTAACCAAAAGAATTAGATTAGCTAAATGAAAATGCAAAAATGTATTACAGAACCATATGTGCCTTACAGTACCATAATTTTAAAGCAATATCATACTATATGGGAAACCTTGGGTGTAATACTTGATAATTATTTGCTGTGTCACCTTGGGTATTAACTCTGAGAATATGTTTCTTTATCTAGTGAAGAAATGTAAATGCAACTTCTTTTTTTTTTTTTTTTAATATTTTATTTATTTATTTGACAGACAGAGATCACAAGCAGGCAGAGAGGCAGGAGGAAGCAGGCTCCCTGCTGAGCAGAGAGCCCGATGCGGGATTCGATCCCAGGACCCTGGGATCATGACCTGAGCTGAAAGCAGAGGCTTTAACCCACTGAGCCACCCAGGTTCCCTGTAAATGCAACTTCTTTATAGTAATGAATCATTCTGTTGCAACATCAAATGTAAGATTTCAAGGTCATTCTGTATTTTAGGCAGTCTTTCCATCTCCTACATCCTGGCTAAATTTGCTGAATGTTAATTTGTACATGAAGAGCCGGTGTTAAACCACCTTATTATTGATTGTGCAAGAGTAAAGTAATATGTCACTATCAGTGGCATAAGTGACTCAGAAAGAAATAAATTAAAGGACAAAGATCAAAGTTACTGAGAGGAAAAAAAAAGAAAAACTCCCAGGGAAGTTGTTTGTTGTTATTAGTAGAGAAAAAGACTTAATCACAGTCTTTTTAAAAGAGAATCTATAGGTATTTGCAGTTATCAGTAACTACCTGTAAACTGCAAACTAATTTGGATTATGCAGCTGTGAAATACGTTGCTGACAAGGTGACAACTCTTCTTTCACCAGATAAAGACACTTAATTGTCATTAACAGAATACTCCTATAAAAAGAGCAATGGTTATATAAATTGAAAATTTCAACAAAGACACATGTAAAATGTGGAGCATATATAGGAAAATTTCAGCTTCAAATCACCATTTTATTTTTACTTCAATAGCTCATAAGTTAACTAGAGATTTAAAAAAATAAAAATAAAATGTGTTTATTTGATGTGGATGGAAGCTACTCTGGAGTCATGGGAATTACGATGTTTGTGTTTGTCACAGGCCCAGCATAAAAGACTCCTTAATGTTCCAGCTGTTATAGGCCCACTCTGAAGATGATTCAGTCTTGCTTTACAATTTTAGAGGTTATGCATAGATTTTACAAAAATAAATTTTTTTACTGGAGCACTGAGGAGTCCTGAAACTCATACCCCAAAAAGAAATTTGAGTTGAATGTTTTTGTTGTCAATCATCTTGCTTACTGAGGCAATTGACCATGTCATTTCACCCTGGAAAAAGAGTGTTCTGGGAGCTTGTGTATGGATGAGCTTTTCTCCATCTGTTTCTCCTAAGACAAATTAGTCTTTACTTTAGAGATTGTGAAAGAAAGAGAAAATCTACCAGAATAGACCTGAAAAATCAACAAGAGTGATGTCTAACTTACTTTTTAAAATTACTTTCTTTTTAATTAGTTTAAAACCCTGTTTGTTGTTTTGATGTCTGTCCTTTGGAATTCTGAAACTTTTACACATTGCCTTATAAAATAAATTTATTTAAGAAATAGGAAAAATAAGGAAATTCTTCCTAATAGGCTAGGAATCTTCAAAAGATTAACATATTAGCTCAAGTAGTTATTCAAATCTGAATGATGGGAAGATCATTTATTTAACTATTATTTTCAAAGTGATCAAATAGAGTTATAAGAAACTTGATCCACTTAATAATGTGGATTGAGGTTAAGTTAATGATGTAAATATGAAAAAAAATAAAAAATTTTAGGTTATAACCAGTCTCAGTGAAGGCAGGACATTCCAAGTATAAAAATAAAGTAATAATAATTAAAAAAAGATCAGATATAATGAGAAAATATTTTAACATTTGATAAAGTATAAATATAAATGCTATTAAAAGTCAGTATGAAAATTCATATGCTATATCTAAGGTACTTTTATTTATTTATTTATTTTTTAAAAGATTTTATTTATTTATTTGACAGACAGAGATCACACATAGGCAGAGAGGCAGGCAGAGAGAGAGGAAGGCAGGATCCCTGCTGAGCAGAGAGCCCGATGTGGGGCTTGATCCCAGGACCCTGGGATCATGACCCGAGCTGAAGGCAGTGGCTTTAACCCACTGAGCCACCCAGGCGCCCCTCTAAGGTACTTTTAAAATTAATTAATTAAAAACTAAATACAGAAATAAAAGTACCTGAGCAAGTGATTTTGAAAAGTAGAGGTAAAACAATAATAAATAATTATCCCTCCATCCACTCTTTTCCCAGTCAATCAACCAACCCATCTACTCAGGATGTATCTACTGGGCCTCCAGTATGTTTCAGGCAATAAACATGGAAACCCATCTATTCTCATTTGTAATAAATGAAATTTCTAAGATAAAGTAATAATGTATTATAACATATTATTGTAATAAAATAAATTACAATGAAATTGTATTGAAACCTAATAGGTTGAGGCACCCAACCAGATTTCACAGAATGAAAAAGTGCACATAGCCATTTTCATAAAATGTTCATTGAAAGCAAAATTGGCACAAACTTTCTTCTGAGGAAGTCATTACATTTTATGTCACCTTAAGGAAGCAGTCAGTATTCAGCCCTATTTATAGAAAGTGTATAATAGGTTCCCATGGCTCAACTTGTGCATATTGTCACCCCCTCCCCCCAAGCTGTTTATATTGTTTTAACATATTGAATAAACACCGTTGGGCAAGAAACAATAAAGTTACCAGGTTGAAAGTGTTTGAAATCCTTTTCTGACTAGCCATCACAAGATGTACTAGTTCAGTTAGAAAATGCTTCTTCCCGGTAGCTCCACCTCAAGTGTATGCAGACATCTCAGGAAGTTGAGATATAATTTGAGGTCAAATAATCTTGCTCTTCCTGGATTATGGTCTTGGCTATCTAACTGGAAAAATTTCCCCTTGATAATGCCATGATTACCCTCTGTAAAACAAACACGTAAATCAACCTGTTTTATGAATAGGCTAAGACATTATCCTTTGTTTTGTTTAGCTTGGCCAAGATCTGAATGTCTACATTGAAATAAGTCCTTAAGCAGAAATTCTAATAAAGTCTATAGTTAGACTTCTGTTTATGCCTCTTTTATTGGCAAATTATTGTTTAATACCTATTTTCTTAGTTATGTGTATTAGTATATGAAAATATTTGCAAGGACTGGGTTTCAGCTATGAAATGATGTTTTTTTTTCTTTTATCTTCAAAGATGGAGTTTACAAATCAATTCGAGAATATTAGTTTTCCCTAGCACAAACCAAACTTAAGTTTTAAAGCTGATAAAAGTAAGTTACTACGTATAATGTATCTCATTTCAGATTTGTTTGTTCAAGTAAAAAACAAATTTGAGACACTCTAAGCAAGAAAATGAAACTTCTAATGAGCAGCTTACTAAACTGTATGTAAGAAAGTACTATAATCTCCCAAAAGATGGAAATGAGGACTTGGAACCTGTTCTTGAATTTAGAAAGCCACTCTTTCTGTTTCTTTCTCTTGGGGTCTAACGTAAAAGTTCCCCTTCCCCATCCATAGCTGGCTTTCTCATTTTTCAGCAGCGTGAACAGTTTGGTTATTGTGAGTATATGGTAAAAGACAGCAGGCCACATTTAAGTAACTACAGTTTAAAAAATATTCGGAAGAAACTAGAATCCCTCACTCATAATTTCAAATCACCAAAGCATGAACCACTAAGTGTATTTTCAGCAGACAATCAATCCTACCACAAATCGTGGCCAGAGTGTGGCAGACTAAGTAGTAGAAATATGGTGGTCTCTACCCAGTCCTGTGAGAGGGTAATTTTCAGACAAAGGTGATTATTTAAGCCTACCATCCCTTACAAAGGGTTTTCTTTAGTATATGTTGCATGAACACCAGAAAACAAAACATCAGAAAACAAAAAAACAAACCTGGAAATAGATATAGCAAATGTTAACAGTGTTTTATGAAGGATTTGTTTTCTCTTTCTCATACTTTTTATAATGATTTGAAATTATTAAGCATTGAGAAGATGGGAGTACTAAAGGGTTCAATTTTTTTTTTTTAAACAAGACATTTTGGTTGAATTTTGTCTTTACTTTCATTATGTTGTCTGTCTTATAAACATGGCATGAATTCTGAATGAGAAGTGAGCTGCGAGGAGTAAGGGGAGAAAAATGGGAAAGAGAAACCATAACAAATTAGAAAAGCTAATTTGACACAGCCTGTTGAATAGCTTAAATTTAGGTGATAGTATGCTCTAGGTTGGCCATTTTAATTCCATTTTCAGTATGAATAGTTTTGATTTTTAAATGCTCAGGGAATATCTATATTGTCTTCAAGCCAACGGTCCTTAAATTATGAGGAAGACAGGTGGCTAAATTAGTAATTATTATTTGGAGGTCCCCCCCCCCATTCAAACTGGAGCATAAGACAACTTACAGAGAGTAAAGGATAGAGTTTATATACTACAATTTTTGGGAATTCATTTTTCTCCCTTACATACTCATTCTTATCATACCGGCCTTTGCTTTTTTACCCCCCATTAAGAAGAGGGAAGTCTCAGCACAGTTAACAGCACTTGCACAAAAAAATAGTTGAAAAATACAACTTCTTAAACTTTATTTTTAGAACAGAATATATATATATATGTTTTATGTAATATATATATATATTTACTTTTGAGATGCAAATTATCCACTTCTTTCTATGCTGTATGAACAGATGACCATTGGTTTATTATCATTGTTGAAATGTGCTATGTATTTATGTGTCTCTTCTGTCTACTGTCCATGGGAGCCATTGTTCCTTTCACTAATACATTAATGCCAAAGCCTACTGTTTTATCTTCATAATCTATTGGTACAATATTCAGATTGTTTTCAAATAACTTTGAGGTTCTACTGCTCATGACACTGGTATGGACGGTTGAGTAGTACTAGAACTATTAGCACCTAAGTTTGATCTAGATAGCATACTTGCATGGGCAAATTTGTGTCAAAAATCTCTAACAGATTAGTGTAAGCTATGAAACCATTTCTTCCTTCTGGCCTCTCATTTCCTTCTTCTCTTTTTTCCTTTCACCATTCCTTGCCCTTGCCCACTGTTTTTCCTTCATGCAACCTGAACCAGGGAATTCTCTATGTACCAAAATGTAATAACTGCTTTCAGACCTAAATTCCCAGACCAGTATTTTGAACATGAAAAAGATACCTTGATCTATCTTCAGATTATCAGTCCATAAAATTAAACCTACAGAATTTTTCATTAATTTAAAAATATCATCTATATGTTTAAAGCTTGGATATCAGAAAGATGAGATACTTGGAGTCTGGCTAAAGGAACCAATGATTAATAAACAAATGCATTTGGTTACAGTTTGATGTGCAGCTTTAGTACTCTGAAAGCTGTTACATTATTGTAATTTTATAATAAAATCATAACATTCCTACAGTAATGAGATTTCAGTTTTTAAAATTCTAAAACCAAAAGAAATATGCATAGACTAAATAACACAAAGATTAATTTTAATTAATAATATAATGAATGATAAGAAATATCTTTAACTGACTAAAATCATGTATATTTTTTCTCATAAAAACAATAATTTTAATAATGTGAAGGAAATGCCAGTAAAGAGTTAAAATAGAAAAAGCAAATCAGAGTGGAGTATATATTTAAGTTGCATAGCAACCCACAAAAGCAACAAAAGAAGAAAGTAAATTCCCTGAAATGACAAGAGTTACAAAAGCATATATTTTTAGAAAGATTAAAAAAGATTTTAGAAAATAGAATATTCATACAAAAGTATAATGCATATTTAGTGGACAACATCTGATATATCTAACAGTTAAGTTTTGCCTTTTTTTCCATTAATTTGAATGTGAAGTGTATTTGAAACTTCAGTTTCATAAAAGAAAACATAAATACTTAAATGTAAATTATACTAAGTATAAGCAATAAAATAGTATGATAGTAGAGGTTTAAGAAGATAATGCCAAATCTAAGGTTACTTTTACTTAGCATATTTTACTATTTCTATTTTATTCTCTCGTTTTCCATCCAATCTTTTAAGGGTATAGTATTCACTGGTATATAGAAAAGTGAAGAGTTAGTATTAATAATAATCTTTGTGAAATATCTATGATAATGTCATTTTTTAAAATATTTTCAAAGGTGGTCATTAAACAGAGATACATGCTACAAGTTTTTAGCAACTCTAACTTAACAACATGTTCATAAAGGGGAATATTACTTTTTAGAACCAGAATTAATCTGAAAAGTGAAAAAAAAGCTTTATTTTTTTTCTAAAATGAGCCAATAATAACAGAGATCTTAATAATAGGCACTGACCTTTATGCTATGTAGGAGATATTATAATAACTAAATTAATGTTAATTTGTTGAGTTGTGTTGAGCACATAAAATGAGAATAAAATAATGTTTTTTTATGTTAGACATCACTGAGGCAGGCAAAAATAGATTTAGAAATTCAATTTTTTGTAGTAGTAGTTATATAATGGAATAATAAGTAAACTCTATTGCATCAAAGACCCAGGAGAAAACACTGAAATTAAAATGGCAACAAACCATAAATTACTTTGAGATGGTTTAGAAAGGAAAATCACAGTGCAATTCAGTAGAAATTAAAGTTGAAATAAAATGATCAAAACATCAAATTGAAATTACACCTAAAATATTCTCCAGAGCTAATATAGCAATGAGATAGGTCACTCAAGGCTCAGATAAAATAGAATATGAATCCATTTTATAAAGAAGAAAATAATAATTAACAAATATCCAATATGATGAGAGTTACTGAACTTGAAATGTCTCCTTGAGATTTTCTCAAGGAGAAAGGAGGAGTTAAATTATATGTTTTGTGGAGGAGGATTTGGATATATAGGGAGCATGCAACTGACAGAAACAGGGTAGATGTGGTTACCACAACGAGTAACAGAGATGAATGGTCAGAGTGTTTTGGTAAGTAGAGATGTTTAATGCAAATTAATCTTGGTTGCCTTAAGACTGAAGAGATGGAAGTCTCTAAAAGTCAGTGATCTGTGTAAGTAGAAAATCTTTAAGATTTTTAACAAAAGATCATAGGAACTTTATTTCCAATTTAAGACTCAGAGTCTCTTTAATGAGGGAGAATGAGGTAATTTGAGAAATGATTGCTGAAATTTATATTTTAAATTCTCCTCTTGGTCTTTCCTAAATAACTTAACAGTGTAACTATCCATTGGGTAACATAATCATATGGGAAACAAGAGAAATCATAATTTTATGGGATTTCTGGACACTAGTTCAGAATGTGAACTAATTCCTGAAAAGTCAATTATCATTGAGGTCCTCCAGTTAGAATTTTTCAGAAATTAGATTAATGGCATTTTGACTTAGATCTGTTTCTCAATAGATACATTTGGCTTAGATCTGTTTCTCAGTAGACACATTGCATCTACTTTTCCAGTTCTGGAATGCAGTTGGAACAGATATATTCAGACCCAAGCATATCTGCATATAGTTTCTTAACCCATAAAGTGAGGATTATTATCATATGAAAAACTAAGTATAACTCCCCCAAATTGTCTCTAGAGACCAAAACAAAAGTATTCCCTCATTTCTGGAGAGATTAAAGAGTTTAGTCCTATCATAAATTATTGTCAAGGATGGCAAGTCCTATCAAATTTTGAAGTCTTATAATTTTAAACTTAAGAAGCAATTTGAATAAATTTTTATGCAGTGTGGCATATGCACCAATGTTAACTTTTTGCATATAGGTACCCAGTTTTTCCAACAGAATATGTTGAAAATACTATTCTTTCTCTACTGAATACCTTTGATCTTTTTTTAAAAGTCATTTTATCAAAACAAAACTAAGTTTCTGAATTTTCTATTTTATTAGATTGGTTGATTTTAAAGAACAGTTTTAGATTTACAGAAAAATTAAGAAGGTAGTAGAATTCACATACATTGTCTTACTCAGTTTCCTTTATTATTCACATATTGGTGTGTTGCATTTCTTTAGTTTTTAAGATTTTATTTATTTATTTTGGGGTTGGGGAGAGAGAGTGTGTGCAAGCAGGGGCAGGGAGAGAGACAAACAGACTCCATGCTTAGTGCAGAGCGTGACTCAGGGTTCAATCTCAGGACCCTGAGATCATAACCTGAGTGGAAATCAAGAGTTGGACCCTTAATGGACTGAGCCACCCAGGTGCCCCTGGTATGCTCAATTTCTTAAAATTAATGAGCCAATATGGATATTGATACCTTATTATTGACTCAAATCCATAGTTTATTATTATTTTATAATAATGTGAATATTGTTATATTTATTGTTATTATTCATCTGCTTGTGCTTTCTCTCTGTCTCTCTGACAAATAAATAAATGACAAATATAAATAAAATCTTTAAAAAATACTGGCCAAGTATTTTGCAAGATGTGCCTTTATTTTTATTTATATGATTTTTTTTTTTTTTCATGATCAGATCGGGGTTATAGATTTTTGGGAGAAAGACCACAGAGATGAAGTAAGATTTTCAACTCATCACATCAAGGGTACATACTATCAACATAATTTACACTGTAAGTATCGATCTAGATCACCTGGCTGAAGAAGTGTTTGCCAGGCTTCTACACTATAAAGTTGGGCTTTGATCACTTTTCCATACTGTACTTATGAGAAAGAAATCAGTATGCACAACCAAGACTTAAAGAGTGGGTGTTTATAATCCCCACTTTAAGAGCAGAGTATCTAAATAAATGATTTGGAATTTTTCTGCATCAGATATTTTTCTATTCTCTCCCATGAATTTATTTATTAAATTATGTATGTACATCAGTATCAACTCATGGATATTCATGTTATGCCTTGAGATGCTACACCTACTTCATTTTGGTGGTCAAACTGTCCCAGTTTTGGCCTTTGGGAATTCTTTCATTTGGCTTCTGTCTTCCTTTGTTACAGAACCATCAATGCATTTTTTTGGAGATCGATGTATTTTTAAGTATCTTTATCATGGAGGGTATGATCTTGTCCCATTTAACATGATCCTTCACTACATTTTTTAATTTTGACAACCATATTTTATTTGTTTTATAATTTCTTTTTTTTTTCATTATTGCCTTTTTCATGACATTGTACAATTTCTTTGAGGTCCTATCTTTTATTTTTTAATTTTTCATCTTTAAAAAATGATACTTTATAACAACAACCAAATTATGGAAATAACTCAGATGTCCATTGCCTGATGAATAGATAAAGAAGTTATATATATATGTTATATATGAAGTTTATACATATATGTTTATATATATATATGTTATATATGAATAATAGACTATTATTCAGCTATAAAAAACAAAGTCTTGCCAAGCAATGACATTTATGGAGCTAGAGAGTATTATGTTAAGTGAAATAAGTCAGTCAGAGAAAGACAAATACCATATGACTTTGCTCATATGTGGAATTTAAGAAACAAAACAAATGAACATAAGGGAAACAGAGAGAGAGAGCCAAATTAGGAAACAGATTCTTAAGTATAGAAAACAAAGTGATGGTTACTGGAGGGGCAGTGGGCAGGGGATGGGTTAAATGGGTGATGAGTATTAAAGAGGGCACTTGCTGTGATGAGCACTGATGTTGTTTGTAAGTGATGAACCTCTAGATTCTATACCTGGGGGCACCTGGGTGGCTCAGTGGGTTAAAGCCTCTGTCTTCGGCTCAGGTAGTGATCCCCCTGGGATCGAGCCCCACATCGGGCTCTCTGCTCAGCGGGGAGCTTGCTTCCCCCTCTCTTTCTGCCTGCCTCTCTGCCTACTTGTGATCTCTGTCTGTCAAATAAATAAATTAAAAAAAAATTGGATTCTATACCTGAAACTAATATGCACTGTATATTAACTAGCTGGAATATAAATAAAAACTTGGGAGAAAAAAAAGGAAAAATGTGCTAGTATTATATTAATTATAAGCTGTCCTATGGACATCAATTCTTTGGGGTTTTTTTCCTGCCTTTTTATGGGTTCATTTCTTGATCTTGTTTAAATCATTCAAGATACGCTCATCATCACTTTATTGATTCTATAGTTTGTCTTTCAGTTGTAGGTGTGTTTCTACAACTTGCTTCCTATAGAGTTAAACTTTGCTTGCTTCCTACAGAGTTCAAGAAACTTCACAAGCCCTTAGTAAGTTTCCGTAGTAATTCTTTGGTTGTTGTGTCCAGAACTAAGTGTATGTTGTGCATTTTAAACTCTAATCATAAAATTTGTATGTTACAGATTTAAGGCTTCAATTTCTATCAAAGGAGTAAGTTTTAAAGCTCAAAGTCACAGGTAGATGACAAACACCATTGTCATTACTCTAGATAAAAGTGGGTTGAGGATGTTGGTTGTTTTACTAATTTCTTTTTAAGTTGAGGAGCAGCACTTCAAAATTTGAGGAATGTCACTTCCATTTTCCTTAGGTGAAGACATAAAGTCATTCTATGGTCTCAATCAATCAGATCCCATGGTTTACAGTACTCTGGGCTCTTCTTAGGATGTCAATATGCTTTTTCTTCTGTAGTTCCGAGTTCCTTCTCAATGTCTAGGACTTGTTATTTCACTTTATTTTTAACTGTAAGACAGAGTCTGGTCTTTGATGTTTGCTGACATATTTCAAGCCCAAGACATCCTTGTATATTTCTTGTCTCACACCTTAGCAAGCCCATTTACAAGTCCACAGGCTCCTTCCCTTGGTTCTGGTGGAAAGTTCAAACCATACAAAATCCAGGACAATAAGTGAGGACTCTAAACATGAAACTATCTTCTAAACAGTATAAAATTCCAAGCTATTTGTTCCTCTTTGCTCTATTTTTTTTTAAGATTTTATTTATTTATTTATTTGAAATAGAGAGAACACAAGCAGGGGAGCAGCAGAGAGAGAGGAGAAGCAGACTCCCTGCTGAGCAGGGATCCTGATTCGGGCCTTGATCCCAAGATACCTGCATCATGACCTGAGTCAAAGGCAGATGCTTAACCTTAAGCCACCTAGGTGTCCCTCTTCTTTGATCTATTCAGTCATTTTTGTACTTGCCTTCCTTTCCCAAGAAAACCTTATAATGTGAGTAATAAATGTCTTTATACCTCTTGGTACTTCGGTAGCATCATCTATTTAAATATTTGAACTGAGTTCTGGATTGTGGGTTGATCCTGCCTTCCACTAGGCAACCAAAAGACATTAATCCAGGTGTAGTTTAGGAGTGATTTTTATGTTAATTTATATTGTGGCAGGGGCCCAAAGGTCATACCACCATTTTGTTGGACATCAATGTACAAATATTTTCAATTTCAGTTAATAGTTTTAGAAGGTAAAATAAACAATGAAATATATTGCATTTCATCCATCATATTGGCAAAAGAAAGAAAAGATAATATGGTATATAGTTAACATTGTAAAATAAGCACTCTCCTACATTGGTGATGGGATGGTAAATTAGTACCTTCCTGAAGCCAATTTGTTAATATTTGAAAGAAAACATTATAATGAGAAACACAGAAGATGTAGCAGGAAATGTCCACAACTGGACAAAGGGAAGGAAGTCACTTAACCCCCAAATATTTTAAAAATCTTTAACTCTGAAAATAAATTTTAAAAAATGATAAAATCAAAGGAACACTTTTTAGGCATATGCTAAAGTGTGTCATAATTAACTCTAATATTGTATAATTTAAAACTTATTTTAAACCTTACCTCCTGGGGTGCCTGGGTGGCTCAGTGGGTTAAGCCTCTGCCTTTGGCTTGGGTCATGATCTCAGGGTCCTGGGATCGAGCCCCACATCAGTCTCTCTGCTCAGCAGGGAGCCTGCTTCCCCCTCTCTCTCTGCCTGCCTCTCTGCCTACTTGTGATCTCTCTCTGTCAAATAAATAAATAAAATCTTTAAAAAACAAACAAACAAAAACCAAAATCTTACCTCCTACCTCCAAACACACACACACACAAACACACAGAAAAGATGGGGTGCGGGGAAGAGAGAGAGAAGTGAATTCATCAGTTCTTTTAAAAAGAGTCAGTACTGAAAGAATATACATAAATGTAAAGAAACAGCCTCAACATCAGGTTGTTTTTTATTTTGTACTTCAAACTTAGAATTATAATTTAAAAGCTAATCAAAGAAATATAGAATTATATAGAATATAGAATTATATAAAGAAATAAAGAATTATAATTTAAAAGCTAATCAAAGAAACGTATACTTGGTCCCTGTGACAATACTACCCAAAAGCAGCCAAATAATTTTATTCAGTCCACTATTATTTCACATACTGGAGGTAGTGATATAAGATTTTCTTCATTAATTTCAAGGTTTTGTGAAGAAACAGAATCGCATATTCTTACTTTAAGTAAGCTGTGTTGTTAGCCAGCTTCTCTGGGAAATAGGCTGTGCTACAGAGATTTTTATGCAAAAAGTTTATTGTTTTCAGGAATAACATCTGTGAGAGAGTTAAAAAAAACAAAACAAAACAGAACAGGATTGAACAGAGGGATGATTAGAACTGCATGCCATTGTGGCAAATATCAGTCAATCCCACTAGAGCAAGGCTGACTATTCAGGGTTGTCATGAATGGAGGGGAAAGGACTGAGCCATCTAACAGTTCCTTACCCTCAACCCCCCTTATCATGCCTGTTCTGGCCAGTCACTGGACATGGACTACCTTTCCAGAAAGACGCATAATCTTGGTGAGTGGGTTCTCTAAAATTTACTGCAATTTCTTCAGAGAGACTCCGCTGAGAGACTATACTCCCATCAGCCGGAGGGATGAGTGCTTCAGTCCTGAAGGTGGTGGAGGAGGATTTTTGAGCCACTTGGGTTTTTCATGATACTTTAAGTTTGACATGTTGGAGTTAGAGATATTTGGACTCGTTTCAAGTTCAGTGTAAAAGCTCTCAAAGCTTTATCAGGCTTATAATACTCCTTGGACCTGAGCTAATCCTTACTGGGGGAGAAAAGAGGAGATAAAACAATTTTACAGCTGTGTAGGCTTTAAAATGTCTTAAAAGTAATGAGAACAATGTGCAAAGTTCCTCACAATAAAGCCTTTTGCCAATTGAGTTCATATCTTGAGATTGCTGGAAAAAGATGACGACAGTGTATGGGAATGGTTTCTTTAGAAAAAGGTCACATCAAAAGCAATGCACTTGTCGTTATGTGTATTAGTGACAGATCTATATCTCGAACACAGAGACCCAAAATATTGTATTTTGAAGGGGGAAGATAGTGAATGAAACCTGTTAACAGAATAGAGAAATGTCCTCTTCTATGTTCCATAAAGAAAACTGGTCACATACTTGTTTTGCCATAATAAATATATCTAACATGTTTGCTGCAATGTCAGGTCCTTATAAATAATGAACAAAATGATAATTTTACTTCTAAAGTATATTTTCTTGGGAAATCAAGTTCTATAAACAAGGAGTTTCTTTGTTTATTCTCCTTTTAAAATATTTTATATAGTCGAGAGAGAGATCTTTCAGGGTAGCAAGATCATCTGTTCATCCAATGAAATTAATAATTTAATTTCTGCTGCATTCTTTGACAACAAAATTTTTGCACATTAATGTGTGGGCTGACTCACATGAAACTCCCAATGAAGAATATAAAATATATTATTCTGATTTTACACTATCCACTACAGAAAAAACTCTTTTTGTTTTTTCATTTTATTTCCTTATCTTCTACTCAGAAATATCCAGTGAACTATGTTTGGAAACAGTTTGTGGAAAATGTATGAGCCAGAATTTGGAACATTAGGAAGTTCATGTAACAGGAGTCCATCGTAGTCACTAGTATGTAGAAAAAAACAAACTGCATCCTGTCACAGCTGTCTAATATTTTGGTAGAGATGGGATTAGCAAGTTAAGCAGAAGTGTTCTGTGTCTATATAAAACAATTTAGGGAGATAAGACAATAACCACAAGGTGTTCATATAAAATGAATAAATGTGATTGTATTTAATGAAGTAGTGCAAATTTAGTTCATTCTGAATACAACAGAACTTTTTTTTTCTTTTTCAAATTTTTATTTAAATTCCAGTTAGTTAACATATAGGGTAATTATTGTCTCCAGGAGTAGAACAGCATTTTATTTTATTTTACTGTTTTAAAGATTTACTTATTTTTGAGAAAGAGAGAGACAGAGAGTGGGGGGGGGATGGAGAAACAGAGGGATAGGGAGAGAGAATCCAAGCAGACTCCATGTTGAGTGTGGAGCCCAACATGGGACTTAATCTCACAACCCTGGAAATCATGACCTGAGGCCAAACCATGATTCAGATGCTTAACTGACTGCGCCACCCAGGCGCCCCAGAATAGCACTTTAAAAAGTTAAAATTAGAATTAGTTTCTCTTCTTACAAGTCAAGGAGACAGAAAGAAAAGAAATGGAATGAAAAATATAACTAAAACATGCACAATACCTGTGTTTTCAATCTTGCTTTTGATTCTTTATTAATAATTTAACATTTAAGATATTTTATTTAAATTCCAAATTTAAAAGTAAATAAATTAAAAAAAAGAATTAGAGGAATTTTAAAGTGCATAACCTTTTAGGATTTAAGTCCTTGTTATATAAAAAAGAAAGCATTACTACATATTTGAAGCTATTATGTACAAGAATGAATACATTAGAAATAATCTTTGCAGTTCATAGTCGTATATGAAATACTTATTTACAAGCTGATTTAATAAAACTTCACTGAAAAATTATTATCATCTATGTGCTAGATTCTGTGCTATTAGAAAAAAGCCATAATCTCTACCAATGTGTTCTTGCTTATATGCATACCATATTAATTTGTTTATATATACATGCATAGACACACACACACACACACACACACACACACACACACACTTTGTTTTTTAATGTACCAGAAGTCAAATATACTTCTTACATGAAGTGAAATATCAGAAGGGTGAGTGAGTTAGACTTTGGCAGATTTAAAATGTATTCCAACCATACGCAAGATTGCTTTATATAACACAAAACATTATATTGTTTCCTAAATTCCCCTTAATCTCACCTACACTGGATCCTCTGACCATTGCCCATTTTGCATTATGGTACTGATAGTCTTAATCTCCTATTAAGTGTTACTATATGTTTCTTTGACATTACTGCTCCCATCTTCTTATGTAGAGCTGATATTTTTCATTACCTGCCATCCCTTTATCTCTATGGCTGAAAGTCACAATGGCATGCCCTTCACAGGCCACAGGAATAAGATAACTTGACTCAGACTGTGGCAGTAAATCACAATGATCTGACTTTCCCAAACTGTAGGGCTAAATTCATGTCAATTAAGTAGATAGATAACTTATCCTCTTGGCCATAGTATTGGGCTCAAGATTGGCCATATCAACCAAGTACGTCTAATTCCAATGAGAAAATCTGAATGTGTTTGATGTACAGCATTGATAAAGATAAGATATTGTAAGCTGCTGAATCATTAAACCACTGGAATGTTTCTTGGTTTTGCAAACAGGTGTCATTTTTCCCAGGTATTGAGGACCTTTTAGTGAATAAAGTCAACAGACAAATCTACAGAAAAGATAAGGAATAAAGCATTGATACCTTTTTATGAACTGGATCTAAGCACAAAGCTAGTTGCGTTTATATGGCCCACTAAAGCCACACCCTTTTATTCTCAAAACAGTGTGAGTTCAGTTTCAATCTCTCCCAATGAGAAAGTGATCCCTAATGAATAAACTCTTCATATCTAGAGAACACTTCAGCAGTAGGTAATAGGCTAATCAAAATAAGGCAGGGAATGATAATATTTAGAAAATTGCTTCTATGATATTTGTAGGATATCATTATCAAAATGTATTCACATGATCAGTATCCAATAAGGTGATTATTTACAGGAGTGAAATGATGAGTTAGAGACAGTCCTTCAGTCTTACTAAATAACATTCACAAGCCTTGTAAAACGTAAATCACATTATACTGGTTCTCTTCTCAAAATACTCTACTGTAAAGTAAAATAAAGACTTTCTAGGCTTTCATCCATCCTTTTTATCTGCTTTATTATAACCTTGGCCTCATAATCTGCACCCACCCTCTTTCTTACTCTGCTCCAGACACACTGGCCGCCTGACTATCTCTGTAACTCATCAGAAAACAAACAAATAAAAAACCCCAACATGCCTAGGGCCTTTATGCCCTTTCTTCTTTTCTTTCTAGAATACTCTTCCTAAGGGTATTGACATGACTGGCCTTTTAATTACATTTGAGAATTTTGCTAAAATGGGTTTTTAAGTCTTTTTTGACCATTCAAATTAAATATCATATATTCACATTGTCTAAGCTTCCCTACTTTATCCCCCCAGCATTTGTCACCATATAATGCTTTATTGTTTATTGTCTGTCTTCCCCCAGAGGTGTATATTATAAGGCTCTGATGGTTGGTGTCAAAAGAGCAAGTCTGTGAGAACTGGGACAGTGGTTTGGGTCCTGGCAAGAAGCTACTTCCAATAAATGAAACAAGATGGAATCAGGAGGGAGACAAACCATAAGAGACTCTTAATCTCACAAAACAAACTGCGGGTTGCCCGGGGGGAGTAGGGTAGGGAGAGGGTGGTTGGGTTATGGACATTGGGGAAGGTATGTGCTATGATAAGCTGTGAAGTATAAACCTGGTGATTCACAGACCTGTACCCCTGGGGCTAATAATACATTATAGGTTAATAAAAAATTAAAAAAAAATTAAATTAAAAAAAAAAAAAGGAAGAAGCAGCTACTTCCAAGGCAAAGCGGTCCTTGTGAAGAACAATGATGACTGCCACCTCAAACCAGCCCTATAGTCATGCTCTGGGTGCTGGAACTGACCAGTATCCCAACAAAGTGATAGCTGCCATGGGCAAGAAAAGGTCAAAGATCAAATCTTTTGTGAAAGTTTGTAACCACAATCACTTTATGACCGCAAGTTACCCTGCAGGTATCCTCTTAGACAAACCTGTTGGCAACAATGATGTGTTCGGGAACCCTGCTCTTAAATACAAGGCCTGACGAGGGGCTGAAGTTGAGTTCAAGATATACAAGACCAGCAAGAATAAATGGTTCTTCCAGAAGCTGCGGTTTTAGCTCCGTTTTGTGTCAGTCATTACAAATCAGAAATAAATAAATAAATAAATAAATAAATAAATAAATAAATATTATATGATTGCTGTTGTGTAGGCTATTTTTTTCCTTTGCTTGTTTTTAAATAATTTTAAATAATTAAATAAATAATTAAATAATTATTTAAATAATAATTTGAAATAATTTGAAATAATTGTATCCTTAGTGCCTAGATTAGTGGTCAATAAGCATTTGCAAAATAGTGATTGAAAATGAGATTTAAGGTCAGAGAGGGAGAGAGAATCTTAAGCAGGTTCCAGACCAGCAGGAGTCTGACGCAGGGCTCCACCTCAGGACTCTAAGATCATGACCTGAGCCAAAATCAAGAGTCAGATGCTTAACCAACTAAGCCA
Organism: Martes martes; assembly: GCF_963455335.1. Taxonomy (NCBI): domain Eukaryota; kingdom Metazoa; phylum Chordata; class Mammalia; order Carnivora; family Mustelidae; genus Martes; species Martes martes. Next base: position 27,710,471 of record NC_137891.1, on the reverse strand, counting down.
CCCAGGCACCTCTCAAATGTTTGTTGTTTAAATAGATTGTTTTGGTTATTAGATTCTTTACATCTCTTTATACATTTTAGACTCTTTAGAATTCTCCCATGAAATTGCTTAGATCAAGTTTACCTTATGATCAAATCAAGACTCCAGTAGCTTAGTTTGTATCATATTCATTTATATTCATTATATCATCCACTCATCCCAAACATAAAGTACCTACTATGCAGAAGGTACTGTATTGTATTATAGTGTTCATGAGCAAACAAGGTAAGGTATATCTCTTCGCATTATAGTAGGGCATGTATAATTTAAAAAAGAAATCAAACAACTTTATAAGAAGTAAACATAGGAATGATAGAGAACCCATAACTTCCAAAAATATGTAAGGGAGGTAATAAGATTTCTTTTTGAGGATGTGATATTTGAGCTGTAATATAGACTTTGGTAATAGTGCCACCACTATTTCCATGGGGGAAAAAAAAAAGTTAAGAAATTACCATCGCCTCATGGTTTATGAATTCATAATACACCTTTTGGGATTTACTACTTGCTGAATCTGTAAGAAAAATAAAGGCAATCTCACTGAAAGTGGAGTTGGGAAGCCCAGAGAGGGAGCTCTCACATACTACCACTTGCCTTAAGGAACATACCTTGCACTACCCAGTAGGAAGAAGCTTACTCTACATACCCCAGCAGGAGGAAGAAGAATTTCTCCTTCTCAAGCAACAGTCCATTCAATGAGAACTCAGTGCAACAACCCCCTCCAGTTTCCTTCTTTTTCCTATAAAAGCACACTCCTCTCCTTTGTTCTCTGGTTGCCTATGGTTCACCATCGTTTGCTTACCCAAATTACAAATTCTCTGCTATTCCAAAATGAATTCATTTTGCTGGTAAAATAACTGGCTTTTTTTCTTTTTTAAGATCCACAAATTAATACTGCAAAGTGATATAGTTAGGACTGATACATTTTTGTGAAATATCCTGTTAATTTTATAAAGTGACTTGAGGACTATATAGGTAAACTATGGATGACATTGTCACTGTGTCTTGTCTATTCTACAGTTTATGTTAATGATACTAAAAAATAATTTTCCCTGTTGTTTCCTGGTGAAGTATACACAAGTCACTTTAAACCAATAGACTCTATCCCATGAATTTAAAAAGACATAAAACTTAGTGGCTCATGATTATTTGTTATATAATACTTGTAATATAAACATATGGAAAAACTTAATTTGGATTACAAGAGAAAGTTAGTGAAGATTAATAATTTAAATTTTCCACAAAGTTAAAATTATTAGTTTGTACTGTTTCTGGAAACAAGTGGTCAAAATAAAAATACAGGTTGATTGCTAATCACAGAACACTTAAGGTACTCATTAAAATTAAAGAGCTGTGATTATCATTGCCATCCTAATAATAATGATAATGACAATAATAAATATAAATTTAAATAATTCTAAAAGAACTTTTTAAATATAAAAAAGTATCAAGAACACTGTTGTGCTATAAGCCTCCTGGTTTATTAGCATCTGCTTTCAATCTCTTCTCAATGTGTATATATATATATATATATATATATATATATTTGCATACAATGCATATATGTATGCATACAAGCACACATACAGTTTTATATCAGATTTTTAAAAACAACATAATTCTTCATAACTAATATTAGATTTATCTCTTCTAACAAGTATGATTTTTTTCCTACTTAATTTACAATCAATTTTTGACTTCTCTTCATTATTCTGCACTGCAGGAAGTTGATCTTAGTAGATTGCATCTCTGGGTACCATCTTCCCCTAGTTTCTGGTTGAATTAGCAAAGGATTCAATAGCAGAAGACTGGGTGATAGGGAAGGGAAGATACAGGGATATTTCTTTACTTTGAGCTTTGGTGATGGACTTTCTGTGATCCCTCTCATGGTTCCAGCTATCCTTGGATCCAGAGACACCATTTTCCGATTATACCTTTATCCTTTGGGTCCAGGGAAGGAAATGGCTTCTGGCTATAGCTAGTCTTTGGTTTATTAAATATCTTGTTTGTTTCCTTAAGCCTTTCCACAACTCTGTAAATAATACTTTCTTTAAATTATCTTTATATATTTAACTAATAACAACTTAGATAACTTAATTATTTAATAATGACTTAATTAGATAACTTAACTACTGATGAATGTATCTTTATGATTCGGTAGAACCTGACTAATATAACACATTAGGAAAAAAATTCAATAGTATTTCATGTAGGGGCGTCTAGGTGGCTCAGTCTTTTAACATCTGTCCTTGGCTCAGGTCATGATCCCAGGGCCCTGGGATCAAGTCTTGCATCAGACTTCCTGCTTCTTGGGAAGCTTGCTTCTCTTTCTCCCACTCCCCTGCTTGTGTTCTCCCTCTCACTGTGTCTTTCTCTGTCAAATAAATAAATAAAATCTTAAAAAAAAATAGTATTTCAGGTAATGAAATTGACATTACCAAGTTTAAATAAACAGTTTTGATTTCCATAATATGTTAGATGTGGAAGCCAGTTTCATTCATTCTACAACTATAAAGTACATGTCTATGATGTTCTAGCTTCTGATGATACCTGGCCATATAAAATATGGAGAGAACAGACTATTGTGAAAAGTTTCCCTCCAGACTGTTACATACTTGAGATAAGCAAATTTAATAATAGGAAAAAATTTTTGCCATCATTGTAGTGTGATCAAGATAATCTATCCAAGTATGATAGCAATTCACAGTAAATTTCCTGGAGGATATGAAATAATTCTAATTTAATATTCTGAGGACGGATCTAGATTTGGCTCATGTGTCTGTACTCTTTAAGTAAGTTAGCCTTCTAATTTTAATTTCAATCTTTGTCTAGGGGAGATGCATCATTGAAAAATGATATGTAGATTAAAATAATGAGAGACTCAAAGTAATGTTGTTTATGCAAAGCTGTTCCCTACATTTTTATTTGCCTTGAAAAGCTTGCCAAAGCCAAGATAGCAGGCTTATTACCTACTCTCATACCAGAATAGATAGGTATTATAAGACGTTAAAATGACATTATCACAGATTTAACTGTGTAGGAAAATAACCATGATATAAAATTAATTGTTTTAAATGTCCAAAAACAGCTTTTAGATTTATACATTTTATAACATACAAAGGATGAATCAGTAAGAAGGATAACTGATAGCAAGCAATGCTTACTTTCATCCCAGCACAAACCAAGATATCCCACACAAGAGGAAAATATGTGGACCTTCAAACACAATTTAAAAATGTAAAGAAACCATGGAAAATGAAAGAATGTTTGTTAAATGAGGAGAACTTTCCATTTCAGATTAAAGAAGGGTTGGGGGGCGCCTGGGTGGCTCAGTGGTTAAAGCCTCTGCCTTCGGCTCAGGTCATGATCTCAGGGTCCTGGGATCGAGTCCCGCATCGGGCTCTCTGCTTGGCGGGGAGCCTGCTTCCTCCTCTCTCTCTCTGCCTGCTTCTCTGTCTACTTGTAATGTCTGTCAAATAAATAAAATCTTTAAAAAAAAAAAGAAAGAAGGGTTGGATGCTTCTTTGGGGGGTAGTTTATAGAAAGGTGTTTGCCTCCCTACTAACATCTCAAAAAGGACAGATAGCAGCACCAGTCCAGGAACATAAGATCTGCCAGGGTTCCAACACAGCGTTGCAAGGATGAGATGAGAAGCAGGTGAAACCACGCAGGCAGATGGGCCACCAGTGAGTGTTGCTTGCTAACGGCTCTGTTGACTACACTCTCAGGGATGGGCCATTACAATTTGGGGAAAGTATCAGTGCCCAGAGTAGTTATATATACAAGTCAGGCACATCTGGTGAGAAAGTATCAAATAGTGGTGAGGGGAAAGGGACAAGGTGGCTTTTGCCCTGTCACATTCCAATTTTTTTCTACCTTTGGGCTTTCTGCATCCTCCTACTTTGTACAACAGACACCTTGCTACAAAAAAGCCAAAGGAATGGCGAAACTCAATTCTGGTTTTTGGATTTCTGTTTTTCCACCTTACTACTTGATAACTAAAGCTATCAGAAAAAATGAATTCATGTACAAAAATAAGCATACGACATCAAAAATAAGCTCAACATCAAAGATTCTGCACATGTGAGTCATCAAAATCCTTAGTGTTAACTTGTACTTTTGTCATGCTATTAAAAATGAGTGAGATGAAAGCATCAAAAAATTAAAGAATATGTTACCGTCTATTTTAGATTTCTAAAGTTATTTTCTACAGTAAGTTTTACCTTCATATTTTCTGTCTAAATGAATTTAGTTTCAGCTTAGCATTAAAAATTACTTATCCCAGAAATATTTATGACAAGGTCCATATATGCAAAAATACCTCAAAGTGCTAAAAATATGTGCATTCTATTTGCTTCCATTATTTTTACACAATTAGGGCAAGAGGAACAAAGTAAGAATGTTAGCTGAGCTAACACAAAACACTCTTCCAGAATTTCTCAAACTGTACCAACATGATTAGTTCTAATCCTACATTTTTGAGTGGTTAAGTAAACTTTAGGGACTCAGAGCATTATTTTTATACATTTAATCCTTCATTAATAAGTTTTCCAGCAGTACCTGCCCTACAACCTTGTGAAGTGCTTGTTTTGCATTTCTCTTTGCCTGAGAGTCTCCTCTGCAGTGTTTCAGAACCGACAGTTTTGCTTGTGGTGATAAGAGCTTGAGGCCTCAGTGGCATGCTGAGTACTCCAGAGTTTCCAAAAAAAAAAAAAAAAAAAAAAAACAAACCAAGACACCACATCTCTAAAATCAGAAGAACGGCAAGACTCTGATGAATGGTAAGTACTGCCGTGAGGTAAAGAAGAATAAAGCCCGTAAATTAATCATAATCTATCCTTACCTTTGTAAAAGATTCAGGTTCAGCTTTTTTGCATTACAGTTAGACCTTCCATTAATTTCTGGTTTTTCTTTAATTCTGGGTGACAACCTGTAAGGAGAAATGTTTATTAATGAGGCCTAAATATGGGCAAAACTTTTCTAAAACCGTTTCTGAAGCAGGTTTCTAAATGCCTTGCAATATGCCCAACCAATCTGTTTAGGGATAGTTAAATTAGGATGGTGAAGGCTAATGAAGGATTAAATGGGCCAGCCATTATCTGCCCCAGCAGCTTGTAGATACAAGTAATCATGAAGAACTTTTCTTTTTTTTTGAGGAAAAAAAAAAAAAAAACATCAGGACTTTTTTAATGTGAGATTTTCTGTAGAGCCAGGAGAGGAAACTTTTTTTTCCTCCCACAATGATTAAGTACAATCTAGTTTTCTCAAGCCTCTCGACCTGTGTTTAGAGATAGGGTTTCATAATAGGATTAACCAGGATGTCACAGCCTCTTTCCTATAGCCTCAGATATAAGAACTTCAGTCTCTCAAAATAATCCTTCTAAATATTTCTGGGGCATCTTACATGTACTCCTGAGCATGGCTTCTCCTGTCAGTCACTGATTGCTGCTCCAAAAGGCATGAGTTAAGGACAACCTTATCTAATAAGCATCTCATCTGCTGAGCCACACACTTCTGAGTTTCAAGATATGAAAACTATTTTCTTCCATTTTTTTCTATTTATTATTTATTTATCAAATAAAGAGCATTCTTATTTTCCCTTTGGTTATTAAAAAAAAAAAAAGGATGACATGTGCCTCCCTATACATTATTTGTGAAATATTTCTCTACACTTTCTGTTCTTTTTTTTTTCTTCTATGCTCCTAGCCTGCAGAATTTCAGGAATTTCTATATCAAATATATGTAAAGGGGATTATATATTTAAAACTTAAAAAACATTAGCAGCAAACATTGCCCATAATTAAGAATACTAGAAAAGTTTAAGCCATTAGAAAGTTTAAAAATGCTTTATGTATGAATTCTGATTTGAAATATTTTGTTCCTTTTGCTTTCAGAGTTGATATCTATTTAGTCATAGGTTAAGCTCAGAGTCTTGCATTAAGTCTGTGTCTCCTCATTGTTGGTCTACTTATTTCTATTTCTTCCTTGCATGAATACATTTCACAAGGGCCTCAAGCAGGAATCCAGAGGAGTTGAACAAGCTACAGTCTTGACAACAAACATCATAATGAACTCAGCATCTTCTTTCCCTTCTGTCAATCAATATTTTTTCAGATTCACAATATACCTGGATTCCAGTAAATTTCTTAGCCCTGATTTATCTCACATTTGGTGACCTGTCCCTTTAGTTTGCAGGCATATCCAAGCTTCACTGTCTGTTTTACCTGAACTGTGAATGTGCTATACTAACCAATTTACCTTTAATTTCAAAGATCAGTCAGGTTGGTATATCCCTCTAGAAAATGATAACTAAAATGTCTGTGTGAAACTGGCAGCCTAAAACCAATGACCTGATCCTCCATTCCAACTAAATGTTACTAAAATATGCAACGCAGAAGAGGACAAATCATGAAAGAATTTATTGGTTTACTCACATTGGACTCGCGATTACATTTTTGAGATACTAGGGAAATATGTGTAACATATTTTAATCAATATAACCCGACCCATCAACTCTCATGGGATGTGGTTTTGATATCCTGCATACGTATCAGCGTATTTTGCTCAATCATACTCCTTTTCTGCATTCTTTAGAAACATTATACAGATCAAATCAATCTAAAGTAAAAGGCAGGGTCATATTTGTAAAGAAAAGTCATCACAAAATGAGTAAGATGTTTGGGTACATGTGGACAGGTTCTTATTTTAGGATATATGGATTTACATAATAATTGCTTTTGTCCTTTTTATATTTTTTAAGATTTATTTATTTGAGAGAGAGAGAGTACTTGAGCTGGGGGAGTGTGGGCAGTGAGGGGCAGAAGGAGAGAGAGAATCTCAAGACTCCCTCCTAAGCATGGAGCCTGACAGGGGGCTTGATCTCATAACCCTGAGATCATGGCCTGAGCTGAAACCAAGAGCCGGTCACTTAACTGACAGTGCCACCCAGGGGCCCCTTTTATCCTTTTTAGTACCTTCTACTGGAGCCATGCTTTGGTGGTGGGCTGTCTTCCTTATTGTATCATTTTTCTGTGGCAGGTTAGCTAAAGAGGTAAATGAGGATAACTATTTCAAGTTCTTTATATAAATTATAGTGATATTACACACAGTAATTTTCTTAACCTTCGTATTTTTTTAATGAACTGATTGAAACAATGTACAGAAGCTTGATACCCAATTTCTTAAAGCTTCCATAACTCAATAAATTTTCTCACAACTACTAGCAACACCGACATACAAGTTTTTGAAAGAATAAATTACTTGTCCAAAGCAGTATCAAGAATGAGCCATTGTGAAAATCTGACTTTGAGAACAAAAGTTACAGCCTTCTGATAATGACCCACAGCAATTTGCACAGACACAAGTCAGCTGAAAATCAGGATTTAGATTAATTTCTTCAGTTGCTTAATGAGCTTTGTAACAGAATCACCTATTAAATTTTTTCATAATGGTGAAGGTACATAATAACCCAGATAGGTTGTCTTCTGTTCCTGCACGGTGGTTCACTGCTTCATCAATGTTGAATCACCTTCGAGGCATGCACATTACCATCACTGACCGAGAAAGAGCTGATCCACAAGTTGTGGAATTTTATACGAAAAAAACACAAAAATGTGTAAATAGGATCATTTAGTTAAAACTTAAGAAGTATCAGCAACAAATGTTTATCTGTAATCAAGTACATGAAATGTTTAAACTGTTACAACAATAGAAATATTAAATGCATGCATTTTATTTGAAAAGCACAGTGATACTTTTCTCCCTGACATGGGGGCGGGGGACATATTTTCAAACCTGTGATAGGCAACAATCTGCCTATAAGAACATTCTAAATTTCTCCTGAGCCCGCCCAGACTACTAGAGAAAGAAGCATGAAGACTTATCTCCCCAGCTGCTGCTTTTCTAATCAAGGCTGATTTTTTTTTTTTCTGTTGTCTTTTCTGAACCTACTACTGCTTAATATGTGATATTATTTGGGCATTTCTAAGGGCTCTCATGTAGCTTGTCCAGTTAAAATCTGGAGAAGGTTTATGCCAGGGTCCAGCCTCGGCAGGTCCAGGTGTCCCCGAAGGAGGGGTGGTGTCAGCGAGATGAATGGGGAAACCACACAGAGAGTTCTGGTCAGTAGTCAGACATCTCCTTCTTTATTTTGATTATTGAACTTCTTATATAGGCAGTTTAATTGGGGTAGAGGGTTACTAGCACTCATGAGATAATTTCTCTTTGTTCACCACGTTTATTTTAGTTAAGCCATAAAGGTACAGACTGGCGCCAGGGATGGGGGACAGGGTCTTGCTTCTTGAGAAATCATGTCCCTCAGAAAGCCAAGGGAAGGAGCACAAATACGTGCTTTTTGGTAACTTATTTTGGGGTCTGCATTAAAAGAAGATATAGGTTAATGGAAAACGAGAAGCTATAGGGATGAACTAGATAATAAAGAACTGTAGGAAAACAAGATAGAGGTTAATAGAAAACGAGGAGCTTTAGGGATAAACTAGATAGTAAAGAGTTTTAGGAAAACAAGAGATAGGTTAATGGAAAATGAGAAGCTATCTGAAGAAACTAAGTATATAGGAGAGAAGTAGGAACGAGAAGGTGTTATCTTTGCAGGAGGCAGGGTGTATTTTAAGGGCTCAGCTTGTGAAAGCCTTGGACAAACATCAACTTAGGGAGGAAACCATCCATTGGGTACACATTTAAAGTTCTCCATTGTCCTAGGTACAGAATAATTTATCTCCTTGGAGTTGTTCTGGCCCATAAGCCTGAGAGATGTTTGTATCAGATTAGCAAGGGGCTCTTTGTTTGAGAGAGATATGGGGATCAGAGGCAAAGGCAAGAGATTAACAAACCATACTTACCTGCGGGGCAATCCCGCCTTCGGCAGGGTTAGGCCTGCATTAGTTCAAACTTTAACCTAGTGGCGCAATGCCCTCGACCAGGCCTCATGGCTCCCAACAGGTTTACTTGCCCAACATTTACATATAAGGTGGTATTGGTAAGACCACCCACACAGGCATCACATCTAATCCACTTAAACATTCAGGTAAAACTGAGTATATCTTACGTTGTTATTTTCCTACCTGCAAATCTCCCAAGGCTTTGCCTAACTCCCAAGTTTTACTTTCAGCCCTTCATGCTGCCTAGGGGGTATTACAGTACACAGTACACTGTGAAATGACATTCCATTATCTCATAGTTTTGTTCATTATTCCTAGGGCCTTCAACTTTCACCATACATGTAGCCTCAGACACCCCACTAATGGTGGCTGGACGAACACATGTAATAACTCTTTTCAACTGCCTTAGCCGCCGAAATTGTCTCAGTAGCCCGTGTCAGGATGTTCTGTGTCTCTTCCCTATTGGCTTGATTGGATTTATGTCCATCCAACCTGGGACAAAGGAAGTGAATCTGACAGGGCTCCTGAGACGAGGTTGCTGCTGGCACTGAAGCGGGCTTCCTTTGTCCCAAGCCAGCGATAATGTAATAACGCACTAGTTAACTTTTCAAAGGGATCCTACAAATTTAATTGATCTTGTTTTAATGGCCACTTAAATAATTGTACCTGATTCCTTGGTTCTTTACTTATCTTTCTCTATTTTCATTCCTCTGGCATTTTGCTTTCTTCTGGAGAGTCTGGGGTTTTATTTCAGTAAAACCTATGCTAGAGTAACTCTGTCATGGCATTTCATCAACTCTCCTGCTTTCTCAGTAGGAGAATTATATGTGAAGCACGTGATGGAAGGCATGTCTCAATCCCAGTATCTGCTGTAGCTTGGGTCTGAGGCGTCCTTTATGAAGAAACTGGTTTCTGTGATGCTGCTGCCATTGATTCTTCTACTGTTTCTGTGGAGGTTTTCCATTTCACAGCCTGTGAGAAGAGTTCAAGTTTCCTTTCTTTACACAGAATTTTCTCTCTCCAATACTCGTTAAAGAGGCATGGCTGTTACCCTATTAGTAGCTGATAAACACCAATCACTACAGAATGCTGTGGACTAATAACCTTAGTAGACATTCATTCTTCAGTGTCCAGACATAAGTTGATTGCCTTAAGTCAACTGAACTGGGAATACAGGAAAGTAGGAATTCCCTAGGCATCTTTACCAAAAGAATTTTCAGCAAAATGACTGGCCTCTTTTATACTATAGCCTCTGCTTTCGAGAGTTATCTGCCCATCATATTTGTCCCTGAGTGATTCATTTAAGAAGCAGCAATTAAAGAGGAGAACATCAGGATGAAGCATAGTGTTTTCCCATGTCTACAACACGGCTTTTGGTTTAGAATTTGGATCTATTTTCATTTGAAACACCTGAAAAAGGCCAGTTGTTTAAGTAGTTGTGCTATTTCCCTCTCCTCCAAAAGGTTTCAGTTTCATGAAGGCAAGTTTTAAGAAGTAATCAAATAATTTTATCAGCTGACTGCCTCCTCATTTTGCTTTAGATCATTTCAGCCATTCTCTAGTGGAGAAATCCACGTCATTCATATTCCATTAGTAAGAGATACCACTGGTTATTTGTTATAGAGCATTTTGTCAGTAAAACTGTGGGTAAAACCATGGGTTAGAAAAAAAAAAAATCAGTGACTTAGGTAGGCATCACCTTTTCGGAACCTCTCCCCTATTACCTTATTCTTTAAAACCTTAAACTTCCGAGTGGCAATATAGCTATGGTTGCAGATTTGAGCTGTTCACCAACTGGTACTAGTAAAATATTATATCACATTTACTTAGCGTTATAGAAAGTCAGAAGGCACAAGATACAGTAAATATGAAATCATTATCTTAATACGTTGGGAATCCAGTTATCATCCATTAACACAAAATAAAACAGAACAGAACAAAACAGAACAAACCAAAAAAAAAAAAAAAGTCCTTTATCTACACAAGACACTAAGACAGCCACAGATGTGTATTGATCAACTTGATGTAGAAATTCCCCATTCTCGATGTCCTGACAATCTTTCATATTGTGCTATCATACAGGGCAAATGTCTGTAAGTTAACTCTCAGCTTCCTCAGAAGTATGGTGCCCATTTCCATCCCCTTCACTCCCATAGTGGAAGACTTAAAGCTCTTTAGTTCTCAAGGGGACAGTAATGGGAGGAGACAGACACTGAATGCATTCCAAAGCAGGTCTGTGTCAGCCCAAGCATGAGGTAAATCCTTCACTGTGCAGTTCCTCCTTTTACTGTTACTATCTTTTTCTCAATAGCTAATAGTAGTTAAAATAGTCCTGTATGACAGCAAGATGATGTATAAATCAAATGATGAAATTGTGAGGAAACAGCTATAAGGTAACCATTCAAATGATATGAATATGTTATATATCTTGTTTAAAATTTTCATTAAATTTTAGCAAATATTAAAAATAAGCTTACTATCTCAAATTCTCAGTGAGCCTAAGATCTTTTCACTTTAGTTTAAAAATCACCACTCCGGGGGCATCTGGATGGCACAGTTGAAAGAACATGAGACTCTTGACCTCAGGGTTGTGAGTTCAAGCCCTATGTTGAGTGTAGAGATTACTTAAAAATAAAAAAATTTAAAAAAAGAATCACTATTTAAAAAGAAACAATCTGAAGCAAATTCTACTCTGTTTTTATCTTGATTGCCTTCTCTGTATAATAAAGGAAAAGTGAATATACAGTATAAAAATAATCAGGATTCATTACTCACATTTCATTACATTAGAGATTCTCATCTTTTCATGTTAATCAAATAACCAATAATCAATCATTTCTCATTTCTATACTGCTTGCATTATATCACTTTGTTTTTTATTATATATACATATATGTGTATGTGTGTGAGTGTACTATAAGCAGAAGTATGGCTTTGCAATTCTATGGGTATGAGAATAGTGCCAAGTGAATAAGATAAACAACATTTGATTGGAATTCAATTAATAACAACTACTGAAATTGTAACAGAATTTTGTAACTTTGAGATTAAAAAGAAAAAAAAAAAAGAAAAAGTCCCTCCTGAAACTAGTTAGAAATGTTTTGACATAAGTTAATAGAATCAATGTGCTTAACTTTAAAAAATTCCTATTTTACATAATTATAATTCTGTTCATCATTCCAGAATAGCATAGAAATTTTGTTAAAATTAAAGTGATAATTGCGTATTTTAGAGAGTTGTCAATTTTTGTCTAGAAAAATATTAGAGGTACAATTAATTAAAATAACCAAGAAAACCTATATTTTACTGAGATATTGTGGGAGGGGGAAACTTTTAGATACAATTTAAGAAGGCATGTAGTTTTATATTATACTTTCAGGGAAGGCCAGATATTGGGTTCAATGACTTTTCTTAGGAAATAGTCTTAAGTGCAAGAGACAAACACACATACAAACAAAAAAGTACCTCCCTCAAACACACACACACACACATACACACACACAGACAAAATTACTGATAATAAGATCGATCAATCTACTTGCTAGGGACTGAATTGTGTCCTCCCCCATGTGAACATGTTGAAGCCCTAACTCCACAATGAGATGGTATTTAGAGATGGGACTTTTGGGAAGTAAGTTTAAATGAGTTCATGAGGGTGGTCTTTCATGATGAGATCAGTCCCCTTACAGAAGAGGTACCAGAGCTTCTCATCCTTGTGTGAGGACACTGCCAGAAAACAGAAGTCTACAAAACAGGAAGAGACCTCTCACAAGGAACTAAACATTTTAGCACCTTGATCTTGGTCTTCCCAGCCTTCAGAACTGTGAGAAATGAATTTGTTGTTTAGATCACCTAGTGTATGGTATTTTCTTATGGCAGCCTGAGCGGACTAAGATACTACCCAATTACTCTCTCTTGATAATATAGCCTACGATTAGCTATCATGTGAGCTAATAAAGGAAATTAGTTTTTCACAGATAATGTCTAGTTGAACCATCATCATTAGTTTATTTCTAATCCAGGACTGTCCTCCAACAAAATATTTTTGGATATTTGTGTATGTTTTTGGTCTGGTTTTTCAAAATGCTTTCTCCCTGAATCCTCTGTTCATATTGATAATACCACATTAAGTAAGTGAAATGGTATCACCAGATCATTGTTGAAAAAAACACAGACACATAATTTAAGGGATTCACTTATTGCTAAACAATCACGTAAAAGGACATTCAATCAATTTATCTAACTTTAGTCCTGTCTACTACTTTATTATTATGTTAAATATTTTTGGAAATAATGGCCCAAATTATGCCAATTCAAACTTATTAAGACTAAACATGAAATATCTTTGGTTAAAATAACTAATTACTAAAATAATATACTAATAAATTGGCTTGGGATACCTTTATTTAGTACCATTATTGTTATGGTCTGAATATGTCCCTCCAAAAGTCATAACTCTCAAAGATAATGATATTAGGAGGTGGAAATTTTGGGAAGTGATTAAATAATGGGGGCAGAGCCCTTATTAATGGAGTCAGATTCTTATAAAAGGAGCTCCAGAAAGATTCTTAGCCTCTTCTTCCATGGGAAGATACAATGGAAAGTCTGCAACTCAGAAGAGAAACTCAGCCATGCCAGTCCCATGATCTTGACTTCTAGCCTCCAGTTTCTGAGAAATAAATTTCTGTTGTTGGTAAGTTATCCAGCCTGTGGTATTTTCTTATAGCAGCTCAAACTAAAACATAAATTTGGTACTGATAGTGGGTGCTACTAAAAATGTAGAAAAAAATTTGGAACTAGGTAATGGGCAGGGTCTGGAAAAGTTTCATGGTGCATGCTAGAAAACACTTACTTTGCCAGTGAATGGACTGTTAAGGATGATTTTCATGGAGGCTCAAAAGGACATGAGGAGACTATTAGAGAAAGTCTTAATCTTCTTAGACAATACATAAATGGCCATACACAGAAAGTTGTTAGAAATATAGATGGAAAAGGTCATTCTGATGAGGTTTCAGATGGAAATGAGGAACATGTTATTGGAAACTGAAGGAAAGGTGATCTTTGTTGTAAAGTGGCAAAGAGCTTGGCTGAGTTGTTTGTATCCTTGTGTTTTATAGAAGGCTGAAACTGTGAACAATAAAATTGGATATTTGGCTGAAGAAATTACTTAGCCAAGTGTTGAAAAAGCAGCTTGGCTTCTCTTGAATGCTTATAGTAAAGAAATCACTTAAAGACAAAATGGGTAATCAGAAAGGAAATAGAATTTAAATGATTGGAAAGGTCTTAGCCTTCCCATAATGAAGAAATGACATGGACTAAGAAACCAAACATACATCCTTCCTGTGGACACATGTATATACAAAACAAACACTTGTATTATTCTACTCATCTTCCAAATGTTACCACTTTTATGAAGACTTACTCTGACACTTAAATACAAAGATTTTCTTTCTCTTTTCTGTCTCATAATATTCTGCTACTTTATTATACTACACTTCTTAACACAGTTTAAGTTGATGAAATCTCTCTTCCTACCATTAGCTTTTGAATCAATTTTATTCAAATTTGTAAAAACAGTACCTAGCTCCTCTGTTCTCAAAAAATGTAACAAAAGGTATGTCTGTGTGTTTTTTATACAATACATAGATATGTATTTGAGTATATTAGATTAATGTTGTTACAAATGTTATTTTATTGAGATGCTAAAATCCATATATATTAGTAAACTTATGTTATATCCTCAGGTATTATGATTAATTTCTCATGGAGTTGTATTTGCCCATATCAATAAAAACATTTGAATATTTTGTGAGATTGAAATATTCTCTTGGAAAGAAAACAATGTAAGTTTGAAATGTCTATGCCAGAAAATAATAGATTTACAACTATTAAAGTGAACTACCTCAAAATATTTTATTTTAGTTTATATTTTAAAAAGATTTTATTTATTTATTTTGACAGAGAGAGCAATCACAAGTAGGCAGGCAGAGAGAGAGAGGAGGAAGCAGGCTTCCTGCTGAGTGGAGGGGCTTGATCCCAGGACCCTGAGATCATGACCTAAGCTGAAGGCAGATGTTTAAAGACTGAGCCATCCAGGTGCCCCTACCTCAAAATATTTTAGAAAAGGTAGGAAAGTTAACAGTTAATAACGATATAATGAAGTAATAACAATGATATAATGAAGTAATTGATACATATCTTTAAATTATAAAATATAATTATCTCTCAGCCCCAATATCATATACTAAGTTTTTGAAGATATATGAGTCAGTGTATATGAATCAGTGTTGTTGCTGTTGTTTTAATTTTTTAATTTAAATTCAATTTAGTTAACATATAATATATTATTTGTTTCAGGGGTAGAATTTAGTGGTTCATTAATTGTATATAACACCCAGTGCTCATTACATCAAGTGTCCTCCTTAATGCCCACCACCTGATTATTCCATCTCCTCACCAACCTCCCTTCCAGCAGCCCTCAGTGTGTTTCCTATGGTTAAGAGTCTCCTATGATTTGCCTTCCTCTCTTTCCCTTCCATTATGTTCATCTGTTTTGTTTCTTAAATTCCATATATGAGTGAAATCATATGGTATTTGTCTTCCTCTTATTTTGCTTAGTTTAATGCCCTCTAGCTCCATCCATGTTATTGCAAATGGCAAGATTTCATTCTTTTTGATGACCAGGTAATATTCCATTATATATGTATCCATATATATATGGATACATATATATATACATATATGTATATGTGTATATGTATATAGTGTGATACATATATCTGTAGATATCTGTACACAGATAGATATAGACATATCTCACTTCTTTATCCATTCATCTGTCAATGGCAACTGTGGACTTGTTGCTATAAATGTTGAGGTACATATGCCCATTTGAATCACTATGTTTGTATCCTTTGGATAAATACTTAGTAGTGCAATTGCTGGGTGGTAGGGCAGTTCTATTTTTAACTTTTTCAGAAAACTGCATACTGTTTTCCAGATTGGCTGTCCCAGTTTGCATTCCCACCAACAGTGTAAGAGGGTTCCCCTTTCTCTGCATCCTTGCTAACACCTGTTGTTTCCTGACTTGTTTATTTTAGCCATTCTGACCAGTGTGAGGTGGTATCTCATTGTGGTTTTGATTTGTATTTCCCTGATGCTGAGTGCTGTTGAGCATTGTTTCATATATCTGTTAGCTATTTGTATGCCTTCTTAGGAGAAATGTCATTCATGTCTTCTGCCCATTTCTTGGTTGGACTATTTTTGTTGTTATTGTTTTTTGAGTGTTGAGTTTGATAAGTTCTTTAGTGATTTTGATAAAGATTGATAGCCTTAGCCCTTTATCAGATATGTCATTGGTGACTATCTTCTTCCATTCCATAGGCTGCCTTTTAGTTTTGTTGATTCTTTTCTTTGCTGTGCAAAAGCTTTTTATCCTGGTGAAGTCCCAGTAGTTCATTTTTGCTTTTGTTTCCCTTGCCATTAGAGACATGTCCAGCAAGAAGTTGCTGCAGCCGGGGCGCCTGGGTGGCTCAGTGGTTAAAGCCGCTGCCTTCGGCTCGGGTCGTGATCCCAGCGTCCTGGGATCGAGCCCCGCATCGGGCTCTCTGCTCAGCAGGGAGCCTGCTTCCTCCCTTCTCTCTCTGCCGGCCTCTCTGCCTACTTGTGATCTGTCTGTCAAATAAATAAATAAAATCTTTAAAAAAAAAAAAAAAAAAAAAAAAAAAAGAAGTTGCTGCAGCCGAGGTCCAAGAGGTTGCTGTCTGTGTTCTCCTCTAGGATTTTGATGGATTATTATCTCACATTTAGGTCTTTCATCAATTTTGAGTTTATTTTTGTTTATGGTATAAGAAAGTGGTCCAGTTTGATTCTTCTATATGTGGCTATCTAATTTTCCCAACACCACTTGTTGAAGAGACTGTCTTTTTTCCATTGGATATTCTTTCCTTCCTTGTTGAAGATTAGTTCACCATAGAGTTGAGGGTCTATTTCTGGGCTCTCTATTTTGTTCCATGGATCTATGTGTCTGTTTTTGTGCCAGTACCATACTGTCTGGATGATTACAGCCTCACAGTACAGCTTAAAGTCTGGAATTGTGATACCTCCAGCTTTGGTTTTCTTTTTCAACATTACTTTGGCTATTCAGAGTCTTTTCTGGTTCCACACAAATTTTAAGATTATTTGTTCCAGCTCTGTGAAAAAGTTGATGGTATTTTGATAGGGGTTGCATTGAATGTGTAGATTGCTTTGGGTAGTATAAACTTTTTAACAATATTTGCTCTTCTAATCCATGAGCATGGGATGTTTTTCCATTTCTTGTTTCTTCAAATTCTTTCATAAGTGTTTATAATGTTCAGAGTACAGATTATTTTAGTTCTTTAATTAGGTTTATTTCGGTATCTTAAGGATTTTGGTGCAATTGTAAATGGGATTGATTCC
Organism: Martes martes; assembly: GCF_963455335.1. Classification (NCBI taxonomy): domain Eukaryota; kingdom Metazoa; phylum Chordata; class Mammalia; order Carnivora; family Mustelidae; genus Martes; species Martes martes. The sequence continues at coordinate 27,693,096 of NC_137891.1, read as the reverse complement.
TTGATTTCTCTTTCTGCTGCTTCATTGTTAGTGTATAGAAATGCAACTGACTTCTGTGCATTTATTTTATATCCTAAGTCTTTGCTAAATTCCTGTATCAGTTCTAACAATTTTTTGGTGTTGTATAAATTTCAGTATGGTCTTCATATGAGTTTTTTTTTAAGCTATGTTCTTCGTTGGTTAAGGAAAAAGAGAGAATACCACTTATCAAACCTCTAAAAATTCAGTATAATAATTTTTTTTTTGTATAATATGTATCCACATAGTTCTGCAAAATTTCTCATCAAAAGGATGGCTATATTTTTAAAATGACCAAATAAAAGAATTTGGGGCCATGGATCAGGAACAAAACTATAAAGAAAATGGTAAACGTACACTTTCGTCAGTAGATGTGAATTGTCAGGAATGAGCGATGATTATAGATATCGTTACTGGAGTTGGCCCTATTAGCAAAATATCAGACCTCATTTTCGGATGTACATCTGTGTTGTCTTCAAAGTTTGTGAATACTATACTCTATAACTCATCTTATAGTCAGTTTTGTCACTCTCTTTCCATAACTTTCATTTATTACATCACGGAAGGTTGTATTACAAAATAAACTTTTACTTTGGCGATAAAATCCTTTAACGTTTTGTGGTTTGAGCTAACAAAAACAAGAACAACATCCAGACACAACATTATTTCTGTGTTTTTTTTTCCTTTTTTTTAATGATTTTATTTGTTTATTTGAGAGAAAGAGAGAGAGAGAGAGTACAAGCAGAGGTGGGGGCAGAGGGCCAGGCAGACTCCTTGTTGAGTGAGAAGCCTGATGCAGGGCTGTACCCCAGGGCCTTGAGATCATGACCCGGACTAAAGCCGGATGCTTAATGGACTGAACAACCCAGGTGCCCCTATTTTCTATTTTAAGTACCTATAAATATATCTCCCCTGGTCTCATATTATAATTATGCAATTAGTTACTTCTAATGATGTTTTAGAGTGTACACATGTTCCTACTACGTGCTTTCTATGACTGGAAAGGTGTAAAGACTTTTGAAAGGAAAGAGGTCCCACATAGTTTTAGAGATGGAAGATGACATTTCACATGGCAGAAATTTATGATTCTTCTGAAAGAATAGTAAGAAATGAAAATGGAGACTGTTGGCTTTGTTTCACATAAGAGGGCTCATTGCTTTCTTCATGCTATATTTAATTTCATCTTATAAGCTAATCCTTAATATTGCATATTTAGGTTTCCAGTAAAATCAGAAGAATGTTTAGTTTGATGTGAAAAATGTGACTATTCAGCTTGAAAGCATGGGACTAGAAAGACATGAAATTCTGGCAAATAGAAAAACAAAACAAAACTGAGCAAAAAGATCAAACTACTTATTTACCCTTAATGTAGGGAGAAAAGACTTAATATGGCACATGCTTTAAAGAATGACTTTATTGAATGATATGTTATGGGACACCTGGGTGGCTCAGTGGGTTAAGCATCTACCTTTGGCTCAAGTCATGATCTCAAAGTCTTGGGATGGAGCCCCACACTGGGCACCTTGTTCAGTGGGGAGTCTGCTTCTCCCTCTGTCTGCTGCTTGCCCTGCTTGTGCTTTCTTTTTCTCTCTCTTACATGCATGCATGCACACACGCCAATAAATAAATACATAAAATCTTAAAGCAAGAGAGAGAGAAAGATATGCCATGATAAGACCAATGATTTCTGTCATACTTCAGTTGTAGTCACTGTACTCATTTAGGTCTTAAATTTATAAAAATCTAGGTATTTGGTAATTTTTTTGAACTTTGTATTCTGAATTTTAAAAAAGGATAAATAATTTTCATGATATTTGGAGTCTCATTCATACTGGAAAACATTCAAGAATTATTTGCTTTTTTTCATAGCATCTACTTCTTTCTTCCTGAGAGACCTTCTATTAATAGTACCTGTAAAGTCCTCTTTTTCTTCCCACATTTACGTTAAGCATTATTTTCACCTAAGTACTGTGGTTGGTTAGACGCCCCTTCCTATTTGATCTACCTTTATAATTCTATAGCTTCTTTTGCCTATCTTTATTATGAAAAACTTCACACTGGGCTTTAGTGAGTTCTTTGCCTATATCAAACACTCTATGGTAACAATTTTTAAAGACAAGGCTGGGCCTTACATTTTTGTTCTTCACGAGTTCAGAGACAAGTGCTTGAAATATGGCAAGTGTTTGATATTGCTTGCTAACTTAGATATATAAATGAAGAGCAGGTGCCTTAGATAATGCTTTCTGTGATTGTTCTTTCTCAGTTTCTGCTGTAGGGTTATTTTTAAAGATTTTGTTTGATCCTAAGTAATATGTGTCTAACTTTAAATTATCAATTTGCTTTTCTATGTGGAAAATTATTTTCTTTTTGTCAATTTTTGTCAATTTACTTTTTGCCAAAGTAATCATTTGCTCTATTTCTAATTATTAAACAAAGCTTTTTTATTTTCAAATTGAAGTATAGTTGACATACAAGGCTGTATTATTTTCAGGTGTACAATATAGTGACTTTGCAATTCTATACATTGCTCAATGCTCACTACAATAAGTGTAGATGCCATCTGTCACCATACGTTATTAAAGTATTATTGACTATATTCCCTATGATGTACTTTGCATCTTCTTCAAGTACACTTGAAATCTTAAAGCCAATATTTAACTCATCTCAAACATTATCTTTTTTTTTTTTTAAACAGACACTCTTATATTGCCTATCAGATATATGTTTCTAATGTTCAGGAACTGATGTAAATAATTATACATTTATGCCTTTCTTATTCTAATATTCTTTCAGCTGTTCTTCTTAAGAACTAGCTCACCAGATATTTATTTATTTATTTAAGATTTTATTTATTTATTTGACAGAAAGAGACACAGTGAGAGAGGAAACACAAGGAGAAGGATGTGAGAGGGAGAAGCAGGCTTCCTGCTGAGCAGGGAGCCCGATACAGGACTCGATCCCAGGACCCTGGGATCATGACCTGAGCTGAAGGCAGACACTTAACAACTGAGCTACCCAGATGCCCTCACACCTGATATTTAATATATTATTTGTAATTAAGCCATATCATTTTTCTTTGTATAGGTAATATGTAATACCCCTAAGTTAAGGTAGCAAACAGAACAAATACAACATAATCTAATCCAAAATCACATTACATAGGCAAAAACATATTTTAAGAATACATTTTGGAATTCAAATAATTATACTAGCATTGGTAGTAATTCTGAAGAATCCCTAAAAGATAGAAGAGATTATGATAAAGATTGGGAGAAAATAAGGTCCAAAACCTTTCCAAAGAGTCTTTTGAGAAAACAGTACGAGCAGTTTGGGAAAGTTGCAAGACCAGAATTAACTAGCACAGAATCCATTGGTGTCATTCATTTGAGGTGATGTTGTAAATCTGCAGATACCCTGAAGGGTGAAACTCTGCAGTTAGAAAAGTCATTACGATCACATAGACTGTGCACTCCCTACACATCCTCTATTTATACTAACTTGTTTCAATAGTGACATTGCTTACTGTTTATGAAGGTCAGAAGCCCTGGTATCAGAGAAGTAGGGTGGCATCCTTAAAAAGATAAAGCACTGGTAAACACAACCCACAACACATATCATCTTTTCTGCGTAATTATTAGAAGGGTGCTATGATCAGTGGATGAATTATCCATAATAAGGGAACAAGGAATTCAATTACTTATGTGTAAATATAAGCTAGAATCACCATTGATACAATGAATACCAACACAGGGAGAAAAAATTAAAAAGAAATAAACAAATAAAATTCTAATATCTAAACAAAGGTAACAGGTCACAGAGAAGACCTAAAATAAACACAGCTGATAGCATAAAAATGATAAAAATTGCTTTATTTCTATCAAATATTAGCTGGCTGATGGTGAGTGCAAAGTAGAAACAGAGATCTAGAAAGATAAAATATAAAAACTGAAATCCCGAAGTCAATAGATTTCCTAAAGACAGAATGGACATAGCTAAAAATGATTTGGTGAGCAGACTATGAACGAATGGAAGTTTTTGGGATAAAATTCATACATAAAACAAGAGAAAAAGAAGAAGATTTGGGAGACAGTAGCAGATGTAACAATACCTGACAAATGAGAACTGTAACTAGAGAAGAAAGACAACAGATGAGGGGAAGGAAAAGCCATGTGCTCTTAAATAAATACTAGAAAAACTACTGTCTGAAATAAATTAATCAAGGCTTTAGGAACCAAAGTACAAGAAAGTTGTATGCAAAGAAGTATTCAATGAAAACAAAAAATGACAGATATCCCATGTTCGTGGACTGATAAATTTCATATTAAGATGTAAATCCTTGGGGCACCTGGGTGGCCCAGTGGGTTAAAGCCTCTGACTTCGGCTCAGGTCATGATCTCAGAACCCTGGGATCGAGCCCCGCATCGGGCTCTCTGCTTAGTGGGGAACCTGTTTTCTCCTCTCTTTCTCTGCCTGCCTCTCTGCCTACTTGGGATCTCTGTCTGTCAAATAAATAAATAAAATCTTAAAAAAAAAAGATGTAAATTCTTGCCAAATTGATTTATGGACACAATGCAATTTTTTTTTTTTTGACACAATGCAATCTTGCTTAAAATCTCAGCAAGCTGTTTTGTACATACTGACACAATAATTGTTAAGTTTATATTGAAACATAAAAGATATAGAACAGCTAACACAATACCAATTAAGGAACGCAAACTTATAGGACCATTCAATTTCAAGACTTACTATAAATCTACTATAATCAAGATGGTATTGGCAGGAAAATAGACACAAAGATCAATGGAACAGAACAGAGATCCAAGAAACAGAACCACATGAATTTGATCAATTGATTTTGACAAAGGCCCAATGGCAATTCAATGGTGAGAGGATAGTCTTTCCAACAAATGTTGCTGGGAGAACTGTATATCCATATGTTTAAAAGAAAGGCAACCTAGACACAGATCTTAAATCTTTAAAAAAAAAAAAAAAACTAACTCAAGAAAGGTCACAGGCGTTCATGCAAAATGTAAAACTACAGAGTATTTAGAAGAAAACTTACAAGACCTAGGTGACTGGGTCTGTTGATGAGATTTTAGATATGTCACTAAAGCATGATCAATGAAAAAAAAAAAGTTGACCTTATCAGAATCCAAACTTTTTGTTCTTTAAAAGATGTGGCTAGGAATATTAAAAGCAAACAGATGATTTAAAAAATTATATAACTTGTAGAAGGCCTAAGGATAATTGGTGGAACTTCAGTTTGCCTGATTCCAAAGTCTTTGATTTCTAACTTTATTGTGGTAACATATTTACAATATATGTTTACATATTGTATGTTTACATTTAAATATATTAACATATTTATGGTATGTCAAAATTATTTTTGGAAATCTGCTCCACAATAAGTATTCAGGCACTTTGATTCATTTTAGACTTATATTTCAGTGAAGGAAAAAAAAATACTAGGTATTTTAAAAACAAATGGATTTTACAGAGTTTATTAGAAGACTAAAATAACCTGAAGAATGAGAACAGTAAAAGTCGGGGGATTTGGGTTATAACCTGTGGCTGAATGTAGCTACCCAAATGACAGAAAGCCACTGTTCCACACAAAGGCTAGGGATCTGCAAAAATTCTCTGGAAGTTTATAATCAAAGTTGCTCCACTGTCCTACTGCACATTGCATATCATCATAACTGCTCCAGATGAAGACAGTTCTATGCCTCATTTCTGCATTTCAAATCTCAAAAGCATTGACAAGACATAAATGTCTTCTGGAGCTTTGAAAGTAAAGTCTACTTGCTACTTGATCTTTATTTGTACTCTCCAAATAGCTCAGGTTACTATGGTCAACCTGAGAATAATATTACTTGCTTCAAATCCAGTGCTCTCTCTCTATAAATATATGCACTAAGGCTTAAACTCCAAAAGATCTCATAAAGTCTGACAGACCACAGATAGTGACCAATACTATAATTCAACTGGGTCAGGAAGTGGAGCCTGTCATCAGGGATAAACCTTAAGCTAAGACAGTTTTGCCTTCTAAGGTCAGGGTGGTCACTAGCACTGAAGTGGTGACCTTGTCCAACTTGTGAAGGCAGTAGGTAATGTAGGTCAGGAATCAGCTCTGAGTTGACCTGATTCTGAAACATCTGTTCCATATTCCTCAAGGAAAATATATGAAATCCATATGAAATATATGAAATATAACTGAAATCCTCAAAGTGCTGTATTGCAAACTGGAGAGATTACAGTGTCTCAAATAATCGAGAAGTAACAGCAAGGAAAAGAACAAATATGGCTGCTTGTGTGTCCAGGATTGAATGGCAAGTTCCCAAGTAGTCTAATATTTTTATTAGATCATATTTCAAATGAACATTTCTTCCTCAATTTTTCAAATTGTGCATAGAAAAACATCTTGATATAAAACCTGATCATGCCTCATCAAACTCCATTATGTATTTAATTAAGATATAAATGAGACAACTCTGAAATTGAATGAGAAATTAACCCACTAGTTTATTGTTAATAGCCAAAATTATTAGGAACCCCTCCACTTTCCTTCATCACATAGCACTTGGTAAATTAATTTTCAGTTACTGTTATTCTTCCCTATTATTTATCAGAACTTTTTTCATGTATCTTCTAAGAACCATTTAGAAATGGCTCATTTAACCTTTGCAAAATGTAACAGTGTAATCTCAAAGGCAGCATTTTGCTCTTCCTGCAACTGAGTTCATTTGACCTGCTTCGTATTTCAGTTTCATGGGCTCTTCCTTATTTAAATGATTATCCTAACAATAAAAGATTGATGTAGATTTATGATATTGGTCATGGATTATTTCCCTGCCAATAGTTTTCCATTTGGGCTGAAGTATTAACAATGTTTTCATTAAATTTAATTTATGTTTTTAAAATAACAAATAACTTTGCCTAAAGAATTATAGCATGGTATTAGTAGAAATTAATATAAGGTTAAATGTAAAACTTTTATTACATTGGGAAAAACTAGAATATTTTTCATAAAAGCAAAATCATAGAAATTAGAAACTATAACATAAAGATACAAATATTCATTCTGAATTGCAAGATTGAACTACAAAATACAGAAAATCATGTAGAACTGCTTTTTGTTTGTTTTTAGCACATGTATATAAATTTAGAATGTGTGATTTAAAAACAGATTAATAATAATCTAATTTTAATTATTAATTTAGTTAAAATTTTGTTTTTAATACTGAGGAAAATGCTAATGGAAGAAATACTGAGAAACCTGACTCTCACTATTCTTCATCCATTCTACTATATGTGTACAGCAATATCATAAGTAATTCACGTTCCCACAGAAAATGATCTTTGTCAACCAGAGTATAGTGCTTATATGCAATTCCTTTTATCTTTAGTCTTATAGACACCACTCATTTCCACATCTACTCGGTTTGACATTTCCTCCTCCCACATCCCCTTAGTGAGGCTGTTTTGTACATTGGTAATATAGTTAAATTATTCTGTCATGGTCTGCATTCCTTCTTGAGAATCGTGATTTAAAAAAAATACATATTAAGTTTTGCTGTTTGTGCTATAAACTTCTAAGGGTTTTGACAAATGCATGTATGCATGTTATGTATCCACCATTACAGAATAGTTTTGCTGCCTTATATATCCCCTGTGCTTCATCTATTCAACCCTGACTTCTGACCCCCTGCTCTCAACCACTGATCATTTTACTCTATCTATAGTTTTGCCTTTTCCAGAATATCATATATTTGGAAATGCCATTGATTTTAAAGCTACCAGTTTTGTTTTACATTCTTCTAAGAGGTCAACCTTATATTTACTATTTATGAGCCCATCAGGAAAATTATTTTCTTCTTTTCACTGATATACAATATCTTACAAATATTTAATCAGTTAAATAACTCAGTTCTTTTTAGTAACATTTTTGAAATTCTTTTTTTTAACTTTAGTGTTTGTGTCACATTTTTGTAAATTTTCACAATGATAGCAAATATTTGCCTTATGAGGTTAATTAGATGGTTGCATTTTGCCCCAACTTCTTCATAGCCTAGGATTTTTACTAGTACTAGAAGAGTTTGACTGGTAATAACATGGTCCACATAGACAATGTAACAATAAAGCAATGAAACTGATTTCCTTGCAAGAGACTCGAGAGAACTCTGCCAGAAGATTCCCAGGTAGTGGCGTAAAAGCTGGCAGACTCTCGGGCTAACAGGGGCCAACGGTACACATCTCTTCACAAATCCCCCTTTAGCAAAGGCTTTTGCTTGAAATTGATCACACTGGGACTATTTCACCATAGAAATGTATAAAACCTAAAATCAAGGGCACCTCACTTTTTTTCCTGTATAAATTCTGGCTTTTCAGCATACCAGTGATTCCAGAATATTTTCAGCTTAATAATTGCTGGCAATCAAATAAACCAATAGTGTAGACACCTGTTACTTATTTAATAAAACAAAGTACTAATACGACACCAACTCCAGTGACTGAACTTTCATTCTTTTTATAGGTTTGTAGATAAAACTTACTTTTGAAAAGCATATATACTGCAAAATCCAGTTATAATGCAGTTGAGGGGACGCCTGTGTGGCTCAGTTGGTTAAGCGTCTGCCTTCTGCTTGGGTTAAGATCTCAGGGACCTGGGATAGAGCCCTGTCTGGGGCTCCGTGCTCAGTGGGGATTCTGCTTCTCCCTCTCCCTCTGCCTGCCTGCTTGGGTTCTCTCGCTTTTTCTGTCAAATAAATAAATAAAATCTTTAAAAAAAATGCAATTGAAATTATAGCAAATAAAATTACAAAGAGATATTTGAACTTATGAAGTCATAAAAATTATTTTTCATTATAAAATGACTAATTAACAAACTGAAATATAATGAAAATTTAATAGGCTATTGACTATAGGCTATAATTATAAATATATTTAAAAATGAAACATTAATATTTTAATAATTATAGAAAATAAATTCTGTTTTATCAACCAAATTTAATATATGGGAAATAGAATTATTATGTGTATTATAATATAGACTTAGAGAAGGCAGTTTGAGGATTATTTCCTTCATATATGGCCTTTACAGCTATCCTAGATGTAATAAAATTTTATTTATTTTTTAAAAAATTCTTTTGAAGATTTTATTTATTCATTTGACACACAGAGAGAGAGAACACAAACAGGGGGAGTAGGAGACAGAGGGAGAGGGAGAAGCAGGCTCCTCACTGAGAAGGGAGCCTGACGCGGGGCTTGATCTCAGGACACTGTCATCATGAACTGAGCCGAAGGAAGACCCTTAACTGACTGAGCCACCCAGGCACCCCTGTAATAAAATTTAAATGTCAGTTTTTTATATAAGGGTAGCATCATATTGGAGATCATAGTTTTCCAAAGTAAATATAATATTTTGAGGGAAAACATTAACCTAGATTGACAACATTGTTATCATATTTATTATTTGGGGGATAATACTAATGATAAATTACATATTATTGAGTTCTTATGTGTAAGACAGTATGACAAGAAGATATATATAAATAAAATCACTTTGGGTGGTATGAGACAGGGTGGCATAGAACCATTGTGAAGTTAAAATACTGTCTTTCTTCTTTGTGTATATACTACAGAACAATTTATGGGAAATCAATTTGTATTTTATTATCTCTATATTTTTCTTTCTTCGTGTACTAAATTTTAAATTCTCTTGCCTCAAGGTATTTTTCAATTACTTGTCATGGAGCTGGGTTGCTTATAGACAGTGTGAATTTTCTGGCCTTTTTCTTTTACCTCCCCCACCCCCCGCCCCGGCCTTTCTAGAGCCTTTTTTTCTTTTAGGATAATATTAGGTATGAAGGAGGGCAAAAAGAGAATTTACACTTGAAGTTGAGGAATGAGAAAGAAATTACCCCATGGACTGGGAAAGAAATAGAGCTTGCAAATTCTCCCAGTGGTTATAACTTGAGCTTAATTTCTTTCAGAGCCTCAAGGAAGTAGCAATGTCTCAAATGGAAAACTAGGGGTGGTGCACTCTGGAAGCTGTATCTTGGCTATAGAATAATTGGTCTCATTACTTTTCCTCATCTTCCAACAAGGTATAAAATCAGAAGCACTAACAGTTTTAACATACAGATTTAGGAAGAACATTTGAGCAATGATAGTTTTATTCATAATAGCCCTAAACTGAAAACTGCCCAGTGCCCTTAATTGGGTGATTGGTTAAACAAACTCACGTATGTCCATACTGTAAATTAGAATACCTCTCTGCAAAGGATTGAAGTAAATGATACACCAACCACTTGAATGAATATCAAGGAGAACAGAAAAACTCAGTAAGATACATGCTGTATGATTTGATTTATGTAATTTCTGTAAAATACCATAATATAGAAATGGAGAACTGATTAGTGGTTGCCAGGGCCAGGTATTAGGGAGGGGGTGGCTGAGTGGATGTAATTCTAAGTGGAGAGAATGAGGGATCTTGTGGTGATGGTATAAGTTCGTATCTTGATTGTGTGGTGTTTACACAAAGCTGCACATATGACAAAATTGCATATAGCGCTATATACACACATGAACACACAAATGAATTCATGTATAACTGGTGAAATCTGAGTAAGCTCTATGGATTGTACCAATGTTAAGTTTTTGGTTGTGCTATTATACTATGGTTATGAAAGATGTTAATATTGGTTGGAGGCAGCTGAATGAAGAGTGTGCAGACTTCACTGTACATTTCTATGTACTTTTCTGAGAATAATGATTTCAAAACACAGTTTTTTTTTTTAAAACTCAATGTAAAGTTTGAGTTTTCTATGTTGCATAATTCTTTCTTTTTCCTATGCTCAATAAACCTTCAAATAAGTGTTTCTCGAGTAAATAATCCAATTTCTGTTTTTATGCAAAATAATGTATATACATTCATTGCACAATTTTCAGTATAATTTCCCAGATGTTCTATATTTAACGTGAAATGTGGCCAGGACAATATGATCTGTTGCAGAGAGTTGATTTTATATGAAATTTCTAACACAATTTGTTTTATAACATTTTATGCATCATTAAACTATAGATTATTTAGAATTGCCACTTGCAAAACTACTTTAATATTCTATCAAATTAGTCCTTAAGAAATGGCTTTTGGTATAGAATGGATATTATTATAAGAGAATTTTATTCTAGTGTCTCAAAATTATTGGTGCCACTGACAGGCTGGTTTTATGTGGTATTTAAGGATAACTAAGTATAGCCAAAACAAAGGTTTACTGACTACAGTTAAAATGGGTTATTACAGAGATAGGACATTTGTATTTACTTCTAACCTAGGTGTTATTACAAGTAAGTATTAAGGTGACTTTATAATGCCTAGAGGAAACATGATATTCTACTAAAACAGTATGAATAAAAAAGTAACACGCTATTATTCTTTTTAAAAAAATTAACTCATTTATTTGAGAGAGAGAGAGTTTGTGAGAGACCACAAGCAGTGGGGGCAACAGAGGGAGAGGGAGAAGCAGGCTCCACACTGAGCAAGAAGCCCAGCATGGGGCTGGATCCCAGGACCCTGGGATCATCACCTGAGCTGAAGGCAGACGCTTAAGCAACCGAGCCACCCAGGTGCCCCATAATATGCTATTGTTAAATATGTGCGGTTACATGAAACAATAAAACCTTTAAACTGTGGCGTCATACACATGCAAATTAGAGCACAGTATTATTCCGAATCTCAGTTTCCTAATTCTTTTAATATGATATGATTCCACTGAAATTTTATTTCATATCAAGTGTCTATGTACATCAATTTATTGTTACTGATTAAAAACAAACAATTTCAAGACATTCAATTCACCATTTAAAATTTGCTATGGATATTTTCACAAGGTATGTATATAAAAACCCATCAGTTGTTGGCCAGTAGTAAAAGTGAAAACTGAGATGAGGAGAAAATGTGAAGGTAAAAGGAAGGTATACTTTCAAAACCAGTTACTGTGTGTTAAACCACCTCCATTTTGTCTTATTTAATCTTTACACCAACCTTTTAATATAGTTACAAGCATAGCCATTTTAGAGAAAAAAATAATTATATCAAGAAGGGTAGGTAACTTGTCCAATTTTACACTGCTTTTCAGTACAAAATTTCAGAAGAGAATCCAGGTTTGTTCCGTGGAAATTCCAGAAAAGACTTCCAGTATCATTGTGACTGGTAATATAACAACAAAAATAACAAATATTTATGGATTCCCATCACAAAAAAATTCAAGATCCAGTATATCATTTTTCCTGAATCTATCATAGTTTTTCAGAATTTCTTCTTTTACTAGGCATGTTTTACATAAAAATCCATTGTAAATATCAGTTATAAGTTAGCCCCTTTGAAGGAAAATGGTAAAGAGTAGCATGTTAGAGGAGTCAAGGATTAAAATAAGAAATTATTTTAAAAATTATCTGAAATTTAATACATTGATGAGTAGTAAGATAAATTATCTTGTTAAAAAATTGAAAAGAAAATACAATCTGAATTATCTCCTAGCAAGTTACTTTGTTGATATTGACAAACTGAATATAGTTTATACGGAAAGGCCAAAGACCAGAATAACCAACAAAATATTTATGAATAACAAAGAGAGAGGACTGGCACTACCCTACTTCAAGACTGACAACAAAGTTACAGGAATCAAGATTTTGTGGTATTGAGAAAGTAGACAAATATATCAATGCAATAGAATAGAAAGCCAGATATAGACTCACGCTGATATAGTCAGATGATCTTTGAAAAAGGAGCAAAGACAATTCAACAGAGAATTGGTGTTTTTTTTCAACAAATTATATGGAACAAAGGGGAACCCATAAAGGGGAAAAATGAATCTAGAACTGATCTTATACAATTAACAAAAATTAACAGAAAATAGCTTGTAGACCAAAAGGTAAAACACAAAGCTAGGAAGTTTCTATAAAGTAACAGAGGAGAAAATCAAGGTGACCTTGAGTTTTGCAATTAATTTTTAAATACAATATGAAAGTCACAATCCATGAAAGAAAATGAGTTGAACTTCATTAATTTAAAAAATTTCTTCTTGTGAAAAATCCTGGTGATATTTTGATAGGGACTGCATTGGCTATGTAGATTGCTTTGGGAGGCACAGAGATTTTAACAATATTTGTTCTTCCAGTTCACAAGCATGGAATGTTTTTCCATTTCTTTGTGTCTTCTTCAATGTCTTTCATAAGTTTCCTATAGTTTTCACAGTACAGATCTTTTATCTCTTTAGTTAGGTTTATTCCTAGGTATTTTACGGTTTTGGTGCAACTGTAAATGGGATCGATTCCTTGATTTCTCTTTCTGTTGCTTCATTATTAGTGTATAGAAATGCAACAGATTACTATGATTTTGTATCCTGCAACTTTACTGATGTTACTCTATCAAGTCCAGAAATTTGGGGGCAGAGTCTTTTAGGTTTTCTCCATAGAGTATCATGTCATCTGCTATAGTGAAAGTTTTACTTCTTTCTTGCCAATTTGGATGCCTTTTATTTTTTTGTTGTTGTTGTCTGATTGCTGAAACTAGGACTCCCAGTACTATATTAAGTAACAGTGGTGAAAGGAGACATCCCTGTCTTATTCCTAACTGTAGAGGAAATGCTCTCAGGCTTTCCTCACTGAGGATTACATTAGCAGTGGTCTTTCATATGTGGCCTTTATGATGCTGAGGTATGTTCACTCTATCCTTATTTTGCTGAGGGTTTTTTTTTTTTTTTTTTAATCAAGAATGGATGCTGTGTTTTGTCTAATGCTTTTGCTGCACTTATTGAGAGGATCATGTGGTTCTTATCTTTTCTTTTATTGATGTGGTGTATCACATTGATTTGCGAGTATTGAACCATGCTTGTAGCCCAGGGATAAATTCCTCTTGATTGTGGTGAATGATTCCTTTAATGTACTGTTGAATTTGACTTGCTAGTATCTTGCTGAGAACTTTTGCATCCATGATCATCAGGATATTGGCCTGTAATTCTCTTTTTTGGTGGGATCTTTGTCTGAATTCTGGGTAATTCTGGTCTTGTGAATGAGTTTGGAAGTTTCCTTCCATTTCTATCGTTTGGAGGAGTTTGAAAACAATAGGTATTAACTTTTCTTTAAATGTTTGGTAGTATTCCCCTGGGAAGTTATCTCGTCCTGGACTTTCATCTGTTGGGACATTTTTGATTATAGATTCATTTTCTTGTAGGTCTCTACATCATAAGTAGAAGCAATGACTCCATTTTTTTTTTTTTTAATAGAAGGCAGTATGATTGCATGTGTCTCAGAAAAATATTCCTCTCCAGGGTGGGCAGTCGTGAAGGGTAGGGAGGGAAAAAGTGAAACAAGATTGGACTGGGGAGGAGACAAACCATAAGAGACTCTTATTAATCTCAGGAAACAAACTGAGGGTTGCTGGGGGTGGGGGGGAGGGATAGGGTGGCTGGGTTATGGACATTGGAGAGGGTATGTGCTATGGTGAGTGCTCTGGTTGTGTAAGACTGATGATTTATAGACCTGTACCCCTGAAGCAAATAATACATTATATGTTAAAAAAAAAAAAAAAAAAAGAAAAACTACTCCTCTTAGTAGATTGTTAGTACTAGCACTAACTTACTCTGAATTGATATGCTATATAACCTGTGAATTGGCTGGATTCTTTTTTGTTTTTACAAAACATATTTGAAAATAAAGGAAGATACCCAATCATAGAACAATGAGTGGATTACTTCAAAACTGTGTTCTTTTCCTCATAGCAACTATCCTAGCCTTATCATCTGAGCTAGTCTTAAAGAGTTTTTGGTCAGTTCAATGTGATTTTGGAAAACCTATTAATAAAAGGTTAATATTAGTATTAGTTCATTTTTAATTATAATTTAAAGAAATTTATAGCCAACATAAATTTGAGAGTAGAGCAAGCAATGCAGTTATAATAAAAAAAAAAAGAAAGAAAGAAGGAAAGGGAAATAGAAAGTAAGAAAAAGGAGAAAAAGAAAAGGAAGATGAAAAAATAAAAAACTATAGTTAACCAGAAAACAATTGTTTAGATCATTCTGGTCATCATTTGGAAGATTCAGATGGGCCCTAAATGCTGGTATGCTCTTGACGTACGCTGGTTCACATGTTTTCATAACTTAGACTGGGAGATATCATGTTGGATCATCCACATTCTACATGAAGCTGAGAAAGCCACTGTTGGGGTCAATTGAAGAAGCTTAACAAAACAGGAGAAACCAGACACAGATGTACAGATGCAATAGCTCTAATTGTACCAGCAGGATTTAGCCTATTCGATGAGATAGCACTGGTGACTCCGTGTTATGATTTCAGAACCCCTTCTGACTCTCTGCAAATGCTCCTCCTCCTCCATGATCACTTTATCTACCTCCTAGACTCTCTCTGATTATGCATTTTATACCTAGTGAATTTTGTCGTACATATAAAGCTTTGATAGAGGATAAATCTTTACTTCTGGTAAAGTAGAAAAAGTAACTTCAATGAGAGGTACTTAAAATTCATCCTAGCACTGATTAGGACATAGAGATGAATTAAGATTCTATGTTAAATACCTGACCTGAACACTGATTAGATTTATTTTTGAATTGGACATGCATTCCAATTAAAGAACACAATTTAAGTAGAATGGAACTGAAAATTGTATAATCAACTATCAGAATTATATTAATGGTAATATCAGCTTAATAAATTGGCATTTATTCTCCTCCTCACTACCTAGCTTCTGGTCCTAATGTTCTGGCATGAGAAAATAATTATTTTAATCAAGTACAGACGTTAATGTTCATGGAACTAGAATTTTCTCATTTCTTTCCACGCAGCATTTGAAGTAAAACAAACAAAACACAGAGATGGCTTTGTTGATTGAATCCCTACTTATAATGAAGATAAAAGCCTTAACTATAACTGATAACATAAATCATGAAAAAATACAGTAACTTTTAAAGAAATCTACATGATATCAGTGTTAGTGTATTAAAAGTTACTATCTTTGAAAATTTTAATTTAAGAGATTCAATTATATTAAAATGTAATCATGGTCTTGAATCTCAAATACTTTCTAAAGAATTTCAATGTTTTACTCATTTTGGAATTGCATATACTAGCAATAAGGAAGGTTGGATTCCACTGAATTTCATTTTAACAAATGCATGCCCATTAATTCCTATATCTAAGAAATAAATTTTCATATTTTTCTGCCCTGTAACTTACTCTGAAGTTTTAAATATACCTCAGATATAAATGAAAAGATGTGTATAAATGGAAAGATCCTGTTCAGTGGATTAAGTTCACTAAGCACATATATCTTTGGTTCTCACAAGGTGAAGAGTTGTTCAAGGATGTGGAAAAATCTATTATTTTTTTTTAGTTTTAGAAAAGGTTTTGTGATACATAATAGTTACATTTGATAAATGTAACATAACTCTCAATACGATAGACACAAAAGAAATTCTACTGAATTTAATTTAGAAAAATAATGCTTGATTTATATAAATAATGCAATTAGACATAGTTCTTATTCTTTTACCTAGTTGATGTCGTCATTTAAATCATACACAGGGACTTGTTCCATTCTGGACTGATTTGGCACATTAGAAAGAGCTTTGCATTGAGAATGTGAAACCACTGGGTAACAAGAACATAGGTGCACATTTAACCTTGCTAGAATAAACTCATCATTAGGGTTTCTGTACCACAAAGTAGTCAAGATGGACAAGAACTGATCCAGCACTGGAAATTGACAAATTTATTTTGGGATAGAAGACTCTAGGATCTAGATTAAGTTAGCTTTCAACTTTGGAAGTAGCACATTATTACTGAAAAACTATAAAAATGTATATAAAATTCCAAATGACTAAATATATCTCCCTATGCCTTCTGATCTCTCTAGCCTCACTTCAGTCTTCCTTGAGGTTGTGTTCAGTGCAGATTTGTTTTTTTGTTTTGTTTTGTTTTATTTTTTGAGAGAGAGAGAGAGAGACCATGTGTGCACCTGTACATGTGAGCAGGGGTGGGGCAGGGGTAGAGGGAGAGAGAGAGAGAGAGAATCTTAAGCAGGCTCATGCTCAGCACAGAGCCCAATGCAGGGCTCAATCAGTCTCATAACCCTGAGATCATGACCTGAGCCAAAATCAAGAGTTAGATGTTTAACCAACTGAGCCACCCAGGTTCCCCTCAGTGCAGAATTTCACAGTAAGAAACTTCCACTCCAGGATGGGTTCATTCCATCTTGTACTGCTATGTTGAAACAGAGTTCATATTCCCCTCTATTGCTTAATACCTAGCCACCACATAGGTGTTTGCTGTTTTATAATAATAAACTTATATTCTCTGATTCTTCCAGTAGTATCTGGTATAAAGCAAGCCTGGATGTGACCCTCTATATCAAATGCAAACTAAATATATTAAGCTATGATTTCACAGTTGACACTTATCTTGAAATACTATGCAGCGGGCATATCAGCATTTAGTGTACAGTGTTAAGACTAACTCCAACATTCTTCATATGTATTAGGCTTTTCATTAAAAGAAGAAAAAAAGACTCTTTTAACTCAATGATTATTAGTTGGAAACTGTAAAAATAAACAAAAATCATCCAAATGAGGCAAACAAGCCTACTTCCTTAGATTTTGCTATAACAAGAGCATCAGACACCATTACTTGTATCTAGCAGAGACTCAGCAGGCAGAGGAGTTTGAAAATTCTATAGTGAAAAAGACTTCAGGTATGTTCTGCTTGGAGGTCGATGATATAGGGAAGTTGGGAACAGACTAAATTGAGGTGGAGCATTGTGTGTAATTGGTGGGCAGCATATTTGGTTTTCTCTGGTTGGTCTTAGAAGCAAGATCAAAAATTAGAGAAACTGGAAGTTACTGAACAAACTCTGGTCCTTTTGACTCACTGCTGAAGAGGTAGCGGTTTACCTGCCAAGCTATTGGCTACAGAAGTTGTAGGTCAGAGTTCTATTTTCATATATGGTTTGGCCATTGCATATTTACATATGTAGTCTCTCAACCCCTTCTTTTGGTTGTTCTCTCAACTGTGGAAACTTGAATAATTCAGGAATGCCTAGAAATGATCACTGCTTAGGGATTGTTCAGTCATCTCTATAGTTAACTGTATTGCAAGATCTTCTTAACCGTCTTGTATTATCATGGCAATCATCTAATGAAGGAACATTTACATAAAATTTTATACAATTCTGGATAGAATGCATTGGGCCAGCATTTTGACCACTGTGATAAGAAAACAGAAACAAAAACAAAACAATCATCTCTAAGTTGCTTCAGAACAAGGAATCCCAATTGCCAAAAGAACAAAACCCACCACCGAGGATGAACCCTAGATCCAAATAACTTTTATTTAAAGGTAATGTATATCCTGTTCCACCTTGCCTTTTGCATTAATCCAAGTATAGCAAGAAGTATTCGTAATGGCACAGATGCCCCTTAGACTAGAAGACAGAACTCTAGAACATTGTGATTTTCCTTCATTACTTGTACCAATGAATTGAAACTGATCTGTTATTTCATAAAGGGGTAAAGATGGAATCATTAATAATTTCTACTAGAGTTAGTGGTAAGATTACTAGTCTTTTTTTTTTTTTAAGATTTTTATTTATTTATTTGACAGAGAGACAGTGAGAGAGGGAACACAAGCGGGGGAGTGGGAGAGGGAGAAGCAGGCTTCCCGCCAAGCAGGAAGCCTGATACGGAACTCGATTCCAGGACCCTGGGATAATGACCTGAGCCAAAGGCAGACATTTAATGACTGAGCCACCCAGGTGCCCCAGTTTCCTATTCTTTTCTGTATGATTTGTGTAATTCTCACTTATGGGAAAAATGCTCTGATTTTCTTCACATAATTAATTAGTAATTTAGGTAGTTTTCCTAAATAATCAAGAGTGGCCTCATTTTAGATCTGATTTCTGAGACAGACATTCCATGCTTGGCTATTTATTTAATTTGGGTTATCGTATACAGACCAGTCTCAGAATTCTATTCCTAAAGTGCATGCTGTGTTAGTATGAGGCAAACAAGATGACGTGTTCTGACCACAAAGGAAATATAGATGCAACAGAGGCCCAAGGAGATCCAGGACAGAGTGCTGGGGAGAGGGAAGAAAAAAGAAAAAGAGTTGTTCATAGCATGAAGTCTGAATTACGGTGAGACATTAACTGGTTGCATATTCATATCTCCGTGTGTTTCTTCCAGGTGGCAAGTATTTGGCCTATTGCCCTAAAAATACTACTGAATTTAAGCTTACATCCTTTAGAGTAGCAAAAAATCTGCTTAATTTCATGTTTCCAATCTGGAGCATTCTGATTTTTATATCAAGTGATCAAGACACATACTTTATGAGGGCCATTATAAAAGGATTCTGTAAGGTGTTAATCCTCACTACACTGTCCTAACACCCACAATCTTCTAGAAAGGTTGAAAGGAAGAATTAAATTCTTAAATTTATCAAACTTTCAGAAAATCTTGAGTTCCCTTGGTCAAAGTCACTCTCCTACTATATGGTCTACTTCCTTAGGGAAACATTAGTCACCTGTCAGCTGATAACGGGAAGGTCCACATGTTTATGGTTGCCATCTCCAATGCTAGAAATACTGCACACCATATTGAAAATACATAAAAAACAACTAGAACACATTCAAATTCCAGGGAGGGTGGAAGATGTATATAATTCAACTGGAGATGTTTAAAGGGTCCTTGAGGTTAAAAATGAGGTTCCTATGCCTCATTTCCATAGTCTTTTCAGTCTTATGTTGTTGATAGGTAATGTATGACCCCAAAATAAACTTAGCTATATATATAAAGTTCCTCCAACAATGCTGATTTAAATTACCAAGTAATTTGTCTATACCATGATGAGAAGTTTCACTGAGAAATTTAGCTAATATCCATTTGAAATCACCTGGTGCCACCAAGCCACTGTCTTCAGAGTGCCAGATATTATCTGAGTAAAAGATGCAGTCAGATTTATTTCCATTCTTTCTGTTCAGAATCAGGGGCTAAATATTGATTCTTTGTAATGATCTCTTTGGATTCCTCCAGAGAGTTAACCTTTGAAGATTTAGATAGGATCACATTCTTGATTAAGACTGATTTATTTTCGCATAATGACCTGCTAGAGCATTTTCCTTTAGCTTCCGTATTATCTATTTTTGCATGTGTTAGACTTTTTAAATAGTCACCTCTATAGGAAGTAGGATTGCATCTGTGAGTTCCTAAAACTTGTTGTCCTTTTTTGACGGGGGTTCCAACAGAGATGAGGAAACTCATTTGTTTACAAAGCATCCCAAAGGCATGTAATATTCCATAAGCATAATTTTTATCTGTATATATATTTACTTTCTGGCCTTTGGCAAGCTAACAAGATCTAGTTAATATATTTGCTATCTAGACTGGTTTTACTTCAGGTAGAAGACATATTCTAAAGCTAAGCTTAAATTAATCATATTATATCATACTTGATATCCTCCAGTTTCAGTTTTGAAGTATGACTCACTAACATATAATACTAGGTCAAGATTATCAGTAGGAGTCTATAATAACCCAAGTAAGGTACAGAACATTCCCCAAGGAGGTAAGACAAAGACGATGTTCCTCTTCTATTGAAGACACGAGAGTGGCAGGATTCAGAGTATTGCAACAGTGAATGAAAAGCTTAGAGTGAGGGTAACAGAATCTCATAAGAAATTAATTGGCTGCCTGACAAGTGTTGTACATTCTCAATTAGTATTAATGTCTGTGCTTCATGAGGAACCATGAATTCAAGCAAGGAATCTAGCACTAGTTCAGCAGAAGCATAACATCAACAAGTTTTATAGAGACAACTGCTGTCCTAAAAATAGGGAGATAAACCTCTGCAACCAGGCCAAGGGTAAAACTACAGTAAGCAATGAGTTTTTTCTATTTCCTGTGAAGTCAAGTTAAAACCCCAAAGGCTTGTTCAGACATCTCATGCACAAATAGATAAATTGGCTCTGAATAGTTAGTACCACTTAGAGAAAGAGTTGTTGAAGAACCTTCTTTAGGCTACAGAATAACTGTTTATGTTTGGGCTTTCAGAAGAAAGGCTCTGCTATTGAAGATTTAGTCAATCCATAAAGTAATGTAATGTCAAGAAAAAAATGGCGGGGCGCCTGGGTGGCTCAGTTGGTTAAGCGTCTGCCTTCTGCTCAGGTCATGATCTCAGAATCCTGGGATTGAGCACCGCATCGGGCTCTCTGCTCGGTGGGGAGCCTGCTTCCCCCCACCCCACCTGCCTGCCTCTCTGTCTACTTGGGATCTCTCTTCTCTCTGTCAAACAAATAAATAAAATCTTTTTTAAAAATGGCACACATTGTCTGCAATATCCTGTTACACCTAAATACTTTCTCAATTACCATTTTGTAAGAAGCCTAGGATGACTGGATAGTTTTCAGTCTATCAAGATAGAATGCTTTTTCCTGCTGATATATGTCATACCCTAAATAATGGACTATGTCTTGGAGTAACTGTAATTTATCTTGTGATACTTTATGCCCCTTTTTGCTAAGGCTAGGAGCAAATAAATGGGATATTTTTAGAGGGCTTCCTTGCTCTCTGAACAAAGTAAGAGAATATATCCATGTTGTATCATAACTGAATTACAAGAAAAAAAAATTAGATCTTTCAAGTCTAGATTGAGAACTTAAGAAGATGAGTGGTCATCAGTGAACCCTGGTAGCATGACTGTCGAGGTATGTTGTTTTCTACGAGGAGAAGGCAAACAGGTACTGACTCTCTTAGTTTAGGGGCATACCAATAAAGTCAGGGGGAAGATGCAGTGAAACAAGCTGACTATAGGAGAAATTGATGAAAGGATGCTATTAAACCCTGCCACCTTTGCTCAACCGTGCTCTGAGTAAACATACCACAACTAGTAGGTAATTCAAGTAACTCACAGATTTTTCCCTATTGACTTTAACTGGGACCCTTCTGCCTTTGATTGGAAAACATTTCTTCCTGCTCTGTGATGCAATCCCTGCAAGTTATTTCAGGAGGAATTGATGAAAGGATGCTATTTGGGTTAGGTACTACTGGGAAGAGAGGGATAACAAGTTTATTGATGGCCTTGAGGTCTTTAACAAGTTGATATCCTTGTCCATTTATTTCCTGGCAGGATAGAAATGTTACAAGGGCTAGTACAAAGTATGAAAAGACCTTTGTATATAAGCATTTCTTTTTTTTTTATTGTGTTCAGTTAGCCAACATATACTAGTTTTTGATGTAGTGTTCAATGATTCATTAGTTGCGTATAACACCCAGTGCTCATCACAACACAGGCTCTCCTTAATACCCATCACCTGGTTACCCCATCCCCCACCCCCTCCCTTCTGTAACCCTCAGTTTGTTTCCGGGAGTTGAGAGTCTCTCATGGTTTGTCTCCCTCTCTGATTTCTTTCCTGTTTCCTCCACCGCTTCCCCTATGGTCCTCTGCACTATTCCTTATGTTCCACATCTAAGCCTTTCATCTGCTTCTGGCTTCAAGAAATACTGGGGAAGTGTTATTCAAGGGATATTTGAGTAATTGCTTTGTAGAATTTACCTTAAATTTGAAGGGTCCTTTGTTTCCTGTATCATTGAAATTTTTAGCCTATGGAGTTTCTGGTACAGGGGCAAGATACTCATTTGGGGTATGCATCAAATATAATGGAGGAGGTATAGGTATATACAGAGCAGACAACCTGAATATGAATAAAGAAGTCCTTGGAAACCATAAGAAATAGTCTCACTGATGTACATTTGATGTTACAGTTTCAATTGTAAAGAAAGTCTCTTCCTATTAAAATTGCAGGGAACACATCACAGAGCTGGAAGGGATGTTTTCCAGTCAAGGACCTACAGTCACAGTTAAGATCAATGGGGAAAATCTGTGGGTTATTTGAAATATCTACCACTTGTGTGGTATGTTTACTCAGGAAGGTTGTGCAAAGGTGGCAAGGTTTATTAATGTGGAAAGAATAGCACCTGCATCTGTCAGGAGTCATTGAACTTGATTGACTCTCTGCTAGTGAGCTTGTGTTGCCATAACAAAGCCTCATAGGTTGAATGACTTAATAGAAATTCATTTCTCATAGTTCTGGAGACTAGGGGGTCCATAATCAAGGTGCCTACAAATTTGGTTTGTGGTGACAGTTTTCTTCCTGGTTTGCAGTCAGCCACCTGTGCACTGCTTTGTGTTCATAGGCCTTTCTTTGGTATGTGCATAGGGTGGTGTGTATGTCAGGGAAGGGGTGATTTGGGGGAGGATAAAAGGAGAATTCTTTGGTGTATCTTTTTATCATAATAGTAATCCTACCAGATTAGGGCCATGCTCTCTTGATCTTACTTAACTTTTAATATCTCCTTATAAGTAATATAAACATAAAACCTCTATCTTCAAATATCTCAGTTACATTAAGGTTAGACCATTAACACATGGATGTGGGGGCACAATTCAATTCATTGTGCCCTCTATAATTAATTCATCTTGAATGTTAAAGGATAGGACAAAATACTAGGTACTTTTTTCTCCTCTGAGCACCCTTATATTTCTTTGTCTAGGCTTTCCCTTTGGAAGATCAGTCTTTTTTTTTTTTTTTTTCCCCCAGTGTCCCTTCTGTTTATAATGCCTCCAATGTCCTTGACAATAAGCGGTTGGTTGGTTAGGAAGTGAGCTGGTTGATCTGCAGGGCCACTAATTTCTTTTAGGTTCTGCTTAATTTTTGTTCTAAAGCCCTTTCAAAATATTCTGCCAGGTGTTTTAGTTCAGCTAAAGGAGCTGTTTCTCATTTTAATTTCTGTTTTCCATTTAGGTCTCTAATTTCAGGTTTAACTCCACTAACAAAATGAGATGAAAGGACTCCTCTTATATCAATACTTTTTTAAACTCCCAAATGTTATAAGAAAAGTTCTAGTTTATCCCGAATATCTCCTTTAGTTTGATCTTGTCTCTGTTTATATGGTTGTATTATAGCCAATCAATTTGTCTAGAAATGTTTTGGATATGGCTTTTAGGAGAATTCACTCTACTTTGTTTTTGTTTTTATTTTTTTAAATAATCAGATTTATTGTCACAAAGGGACCCTTTAGGTCATTTTCTGTGATAGTCTAATCAGCTTTTGACATCCAGGATTCAGTATCTTAGGGCCTGACCAATATGTGTACAAGTTGATAAAGTTCAATATGATAGTTAATTTTATGTGTCAACTTGAGTGGGCTAAGGGATACCCAGATTGCTGATGAAACATTATTTCTGGGCATGTCTGTAAGGGTGTTTCCCAAGATAATAGCATTTGCATAGGTAGAATGGATAAAGAAGATCTGTACTTGGGCACCTGGGTGGCTCAGTGGGTTAAGCCTCTGCTTTCGGCTCAGGTCATGATCTCAGGAGTCCTGGGATCGAGGCCCGCATCGGGCTCTCTGCTCGGCAGGGAGCCTCCTCCCCTCCCCCCCCCCCGCCTGCCTCTCTGCTACTTGTGACCTCTCTCTCTGTCAAATATATAAATAAAATCTTTAAAAAAAAAAAAAGAAGATCTGTACTCACCAATGTAGTGGGCAACATTTAATACACTGAGGGTACAAACAGAACAAAAAAGCAGAGGAAGAGTGAATCCTTCTCTCTGTCTAAGCTGGGATATCTACTTTCTCCTTTACTCAGACAACAGCGTGTCTGGTTCTTTGGCCTTTGGACTTGGACTGAGACTTGTTATGTCACTGCCTTTCCATTCTCAGGCTTTTTGACTCCTACTGGCTCCTAATGGCTTCTACTGGCTCCTGTGGTTCTGAGGCCTTTCAGTTCAGGCCCCCAACTTGATAGTGGTCAACTCCCATTGCAGACCCCCTGGCAGGTGGCAAACTGTTATCTCTCTCTGGATCACTACCAAATTCTCAGAACAAAACAAAACAAAATTAAGAAAGAGAAACACATCTAGTTTCAAAGATAAGCCACAGAAAAGTTTGTCTAAGTAGATACAGATCCGTAGGAACTGTGATCTCACTTGTCTGGGAGCTTCTCAAAACTAAGCACCAAACTGAAAAATAAACAGCCAAGGAATTCAAGACAGCACAGATCCAGATAGTGTATTGACTTAACAGAAGACACAGGATGGGTGTCTGTGGTGTATCTGGTCAAAAGTTAGGGTCCAAAACAATGGCAATGTAGACCACATCCAGTTGGAACCTCCAGGAAAACTATGGAAATAAATGAAAACTATGCAAATGAAAACAAGCAAAAGTATTTTTTCAGAGCTTACTATCATAAAAAGGGAATCAGCCACCAATACTGGCAAATGGCGGAGACTCAGACATGCAAGAAAGTGTGAGAGCTTTATGGCGAGAAAGAGAGGGATTTGGGTATACTCTAATTGCTGGTTGTTGGGTTGAGGAAGCTGAAAGTGGACTCTCTAGAAGGGGACATCTTGTGTTATTGGTTAGAGGTGTATGTTTGGCTTTATCTTGCTGGTTTTAAGTTGGAAGTAGGAGTAAAAATTAGGGCAACCAGAAGTTATTGACCTAATAGTGGCATTAAGGGTATGACTGTTGCAGAGGCTGTGGTTTGGCTTCTTTGACTGGTTGCTACAGAGTTCAGAGTTTATTTTTATATATAGTCTGGCTTGTAAGTTTCTATATTCATTCTTTTAAGAAGTTGGGGATCATTAAAATGCACTTTGTGATGGCTTTCTTATTGTTGCATAACCCTCTGCTCATAATTGATGATGAGAAACAAACTGTACAATAGAACAATTTTTCTTCTGTCTTCCATATAATATATTAACTTTCAAAGAAGCTGAACCCAAGTAACATATTTGGCAATGTTTCCTTGGAACTACCCAGTTCCTCAATGTCAATGCATATATTAGAGGGGCATGTGTTTTCTCCAGAGTAGGAGAGGCCAGGGGAAAAAAGTCTCTTAAAATATCATGTGAATTGATGCTCAGCATTTTATGGCACAGCATGGGAAGTAAACTTTTAAAACTGTTGAAAGTAAACTGAGGGAACAGTAACAAAATGTCTGTAGAAGGTGCATTAAAAACATGTAGGGTCAGAAAGGGCAAGTTCCTCTATGGAGAAAGGGAATATGGGGGGGGGAGGTGATAAAGTGTTATGCAGGAGAGAATGTAATTTCTAATTGTTATCTGATGGTAGTGCTCAGATGCAATAAAAAACAAAGTCCAAATTTTAAATTGGTATATTTGAGGATTAAAAACAAACAAACAAACAAACAAACAAACCTGTTCTCTGAGCTTTATCTCTGGAAAAGAGATGCATGTGATCCCTAAACACTAGAGTATACATTATTTTAAAATGTATCACATTGCTGCTATAAACATTGGGGTTTCTTTTATAGGAAAAGAAATGCTATAAACATATGGGCCTTCTTTTCACTATATCTGTATCTTTGGGGTAAATACCCAGTAGTGCAATTGCAGGGTCATAGGGTAGCTCTATTTTTTATTTTTTGAGGAATCTCCACACTGTTTCCAAAGTGGTTGCACCAACTTGTATTCCCACCAACAGTGTAAGAGGGTTCCCCTTTCTCCATATCCTCTCCAACATTTGTTGTTTCTTGCCTTGTTAATTTCTGCCATTCTAATTGGTATAAAGTGGTATCTCAACGTGGTTTTGATTTGAATTTCCCTGATGGCTAATGATGATGATGGGTTGGGTGAGCCTGGTGGTGGGTATTAAGGAGGGCACATATTACATGGAGGACTGGGTGTTACATGTCAACAATGAACCTTGGAATACTACATTAAAAACTAATGATGTATTGTACTGTGACTAACATAACACAATTAAAATAAATAAATAAATAAAACGTATCACATGTTCCAAATGTTCCATTATGAATTTGATATGATGATTATGTTGAAAGTAGATGACTTAATTAAGCAATAATAGATTATCTTACTATTATCTTGCTATTGATTAGTAATAGATTATCTTACTATTGATTTTGTTAATAATTTAATCTTACTATTTTTAATTGCATTCTAATATTTCCTATTTTATCATTGTTAATCCTTATTCAACTATTGTTAAATATATTTTATAAATATGCAAAAATGTTTGATATTAGAAAGAGAATATTATATAAAATTACTTTATTATTCTATATTAAAGTGCTCTAGCTGGTAATTCAAGGAATAATGCCTGACATGCACTTCAGATTATAAAGTTCATGTTAGCTGAGTTGGAAGCACTGCAAACAAGAATAAAGTCTGTTAGGTTGAAGGTTGCGGTAAGCTTCAAAAGATCATGCATTACAGAAAGAAAAGACCTGAAAGGGACATCTGAGGCTTGAAGTCCGTGGACCATAAATAAGATATGCTTTACAGTTAGGTAGCTATCTTTCTTAAGATCACGTATTTTTCTTCAGTTTTGAGAATTGAGATCCCAAATAATTCAATTTTATCACTGTTGTGATCCCAAATAATTACAAAATGAAATAAGACTAAGAATTCAGAGAGAAGGAGTCACTTACCTCCAAGAAAGCTTGAGTAGTATCTATGAAAATCATAAAATTAAACTACATTTGCTTTTTTGGGGAAATAAGGAAATGAATTTTATCTAATATTGCATTATTACACATGTAGAGTAATAATGGAAAATAAGAAATGTTTTATCTAACATTCTATATTTCGCATGTAGAGCAATAAAAAATAACAATGGAAAAAATAATTATCTAAGATATACATTTCTATGAACATGCTATATGAATAAAAACAGAAAAAGTTTATAGCTCTTTCTAGAATTGTGGACAGTGGTTTCCTGTGTGTGTTGTTATTTACATTTCAGAAGTTAAAATAAAGAAAATCTCAAATGCCAACTAGTCCAAAGTAACCAATAGAAACATTTTATGGACTGCAATGAATCATTCCTTCCCTTGAATCTTGTCTTTAAAATACTTCTTCAAATACACTTTTTTTTTAAGACTTTGTTTATTTATTTGACAGACAGAGATCACAGGTAGGCAGAGAGGCAGGCAGAGAGAGAGAGGGAGAAGCAGTCTCCCTGCTGAGCAGAGAGCCCGATGTGGGGCTCGATCCCAGGAACCTGAGATCGTGACCTGAGCCGAAGGCAGAGGCTTAACCCACTGAGCCACCCAGGTGCCCCTCAAATACACTTTTAAGATAACCTCTCATACTGTGGTCACAAGTATCTACATTTTGATTTAAAAAAATCACTTAAGACTGAAGGGTATAGTGTTAGAGTGTCATGTCAGAGATAGGGTTTTTCTGAGTGATGAGGACTATAAAGCATGGATATATGTGTTGGTGCCTGAGGCGAACTAAAGATGCAGAACATTGAAGTTTGTTATTTGCATTTTTTTTTTTTAGGAAAGTTTTTAAAAGTAGTTTAAGGTTCACAAAAAAATTTGAGAGGAACGTACAGAGATTTCCCATGTATCCCCTGCTCCTACGTGTGCATAGACTCTACCATTATACATATCCTCAGTCAGGGTGGTACATTTGTTACAACTTCTGAACCTACACTGACATACCATATCACCCAAAGTCCATAGTTTACATTAGTGCTCACTCTTGGTGGTGTACATTCTATGGTCTTAGACAAATGTATAATGTATAATGGCATGTATCTACCATTATAGTACCACAGAGAATCTTTTCACTGCCCTAAAAATTGTCTGTTCCACCTATCCACCCCTCCTAATCCTTGGCAAACACTGATCTTTTTTTTTTTTTTTTTTTTTTTTAGATTTTATTTATTTATTTGACAGAGATCACAAGTAGACAGGGAGGCAGGCAGAGAGAGAGGAGGAAGCAGGCTCCCTGCTGAGCAGAGAGCCCAATGCAGGGCTCCATCCCAGGATCCTGGGATCATGACCTGAGCCGAAGGCAGAGGCTTTAACCCACTGAGCCACCCAGGTGCCCAAACACTGATCTTTTTATTGTTTCCATAGTTTCACCTTTTTCCAGAATGTCCTATAGTTGGAATCATACAGCACATAGCCTTTTTCAGACTGGTTTCTTAGTAATACGCATTTAAGTTTCCTCCATGTCTTTGCATGCATGGCTTGATAACAAATTCCTTTTAAGCAAAGAAGAAAAAAATTTTTTTAAAAGATTTTATTTATTTACTTGACAGACAGAGATCACAAGTAGGCAGAGAGGCAGGCAGAGAGAGAGAGAGAGGGAAGCAGGCTCCCTGCTGAGCAGAAAGCCTGATGCGGGGCTCCATCCCAGGATCCTGGGATCATAACCTGAGCTAAAGGCAGAGACTTTAACCCACTGAGCCACCCAGGCACCCCGAGAAGAAAATTTTTTGTGCAGACATACCACAGTTTGTTTATCCATTCACCTACTGGAGGACATATTTTTAAAAGACCAAAACCAGATTGACATTATGTATTATATGACACACTCAGTCTGAGTGTGTCAAAGCAGATCCTGAGTGAAGAATGAGTACAAGAACTCTTGGAAGGCAAGTTCAGGAAGAACTGTGAGGGAGTAAAAAAAAAAACAGCAAAAAGAAGGGAGGCAAGCTAATAATAAGTATAATGAGAAGGTTGTCCTTATGGTAATTGGGCTCAATCCTGCTGGAGATCCTCTGAGAAACTTTTGAAACACAGCTCAGATTTATTCCTGGAGGGGTGAGGAAGAGAAAAATTACTTACCAACTGCTATCTCTTAGTGACTAACCTCAAAAACATTGATTACTTTGCTCCTTCCGGATGTCCTACACACATGAACTGTGTAGCTTCCCTAACTAGAAATCCTTAGGTGGAGAGATACAAAGCCACTGATTATGTAAGGGAAATGTCTACAAATGACCTCTGAAGTAGAAAAAGGAAATTTGGGCAGTGAATTGTCACAGTGTATCACAGTATGAGAGTTTTCTGTTGTTTGTGTGATGGCTTAAAAATTAAAATCATCTGGGCACAAATTTTTAACTTGCTATATTACTAATAGTATTTGAAATAATATTTCATTCCAGCAATTTTAGAAACTTAGGATGTAGTAAATAAGAACATCAAAAATCACATCAACTCCACCACTGAGAAATAACAGTATAAGTCTACACACACACAAATCTATTATTTTATAATAATAATTTTTCCATTTCACCTTATTCTATTTTATAATAATAATTTTTCCATTTCACCTTATTCTATTTTACTCATGCAAATTCATGGACAACCACATACAACTATCACATTTTGTATTAAAGACAATATTATATTCTAATTAACAATCTAATTAATTAATTAATCTAATTAACAATCCCTAATATTTCTAGGCATTTGATGATGTTTGTCAGAATATTTTTATAAATTCTGTCTACTTTAGTTAACCTGTATTATGGAAGTTATCTATCATTTGGGGAAAGAAAAAAAAAACAAACCTTCACATTATTGGCTAGATGTTTAAAAATTGGGTTTCTAATTTTTGAAACATTTTTTATGTAACACAAGTTCATTACAACAATTTTGAAAAAGAAAATATGAAGTATCTCAAAATCGCAAAAAACTCAATCACCCATAAGTAATCAGTTATCCCATATACATGCACTTCTAGAAAGAACACAATGACAGTTTTAACCATTTTATTTTACTCAACTATTACACAAATATTCATGTATACATTAATTTACAAAGCAGTGTTTTTATAATCCCACATTAAATGTTTCCTAGTTTTTAATAATTATGTTTGCTAGAATAATTTAAATTCATATTTACATTAATCACCTAGCCTTCAAGACCTTACA
Organism: Martes martes; assembly: GCF_963455335.1. Classification (NCBI taxonomy): domain Eukaryota; kingdom Metazoa; phylum Chordata; class Mammalia; order Carnivora; family Mustelidae; genus Martes; species Martes martes. The sequence goes on along the minus strand of NC_137891.1, from coordinate 27,662,293 downwards.
TTACATTTGCACACACACAAATACAACCCTCACTGCCACCAAAAACTAGTTTATTTTTCTCCTTCCAGCCTCATTTAAAATTTCTTCTTACATATTTATATATTCTGTTTTATATATTTCCTATTAAAATGACAAGTTTCTTTAGAATGTATGTTATATGCTTTTATATCCTTACTATTGACAGAATAATTAAAATTCCTTTGGAATCAAAATTTGAACTGACTCAATGTTAAAATGTTATAATCTACCTTTATGGCAGTCTAAATACAGATGTACCCACACAAAAAATTTGCCTAAAATCAACAGGTTTACTTGACAAATTAACAGATGACTGAAGGAAATTTATTCAGAAATGGTAGGAATTAGGGGCACTTGGGTGGCTCAGTGGTTTAATGCCTCTGCCTTCAGCTCAGGTCATGATCCCAGGTCCTGGCATCAAGCCCTGCATCAGGCTCTCTGCTCTGCGGGGAGCCTGCTTCCTCCTCTCTCTCTCTGCCTGCCTCTCTGCCTACTTCTGATCTCTGTCTGTCAAATAAATAAATAAAATATTTAAAAAAGAAAAGAAAAGAAATGGCAGGAATTAGCCTTCTTGGAACACCGAAAAAAATTTAAATTTAAAAAAAAAAAAAAAAAAAAGGAGGGCACCTGGGTGGCTCAGTGGGTTAAGCTGCTGCCTTCGGCTCAGGTCATGATCTCAGGGTCCTGGGATCGAGTCCCGCATCGGGCTCTCTGCTCGGCAGAGAGCCTGCTTCCCTCTCTCTCTCTCTCTCTGCCTGCCTCTCTGTCTACTTGTGATCTCTCTCTGTCAAATAAATAAATAAAATCTTAAAAAAAAAAAAAAGGAATTAGCTTAAAAGTTGTCAAGTCAGAAATATATTAAAGCCATACTAAATATCAAACTTTAACCCAACCAAAAGGCTTATTACTTCATAAGCTGCACACACACACACACACACACACACACACACACCCCACTCCCTCACAGAGTCACTGATTCACAACTTTACCCATTCTACCCAAGCCACTAGCCACAGAATGACTCAACTGCTTGTCTGTCAGATTTTCATAAAAATATCTTTGTTTTACTTTTTGGGAATCTAATGTAATTTTAAGATTCCTAATTTTTGAAAAACTCTCTATTCGTATGACTTCTCTATAGCTTAAAAATGCATTATCTGTAAACTCCAAGATTTCAAATATGAAACACTAATGGAAAATTTCAGTAATATTGCAATTATTTTCAGTTTTTTGAAGTGATCAAAAAAAGGTGTTAATATCACAAAATACACTTTTTGTTGATAAATTGGATACATTTTCAGACCCCCCAAAAGCTATATTTCTGGCTAAAATCTAAGGCCATATTTCCCACAATGAAAAGCTTTAAATTAGTAGAAGAGAAAACTAAGAACCTTCAGGCATAGCCATCAATTACATTAAGACTCATTGGTTTATATATACCATAGTAATTTCCTACTTTAAATCACTTTTAAAGAGAGAAATGGCATAAAGAATATAAAAAGGGTAGACTTTATTTTTTTTAATAAAATATAAACTCAAAAGTGTCTTAACAGTGAAATGCAATGTAAAAATTATTTTCAAAAAATTACCCCAGAAATGAAAGTTAAATAAAGATCTGAAAAAAGAAAAAAACACGGCTTATATCCCATACCTGAGTTTTGACAAAATGTTATTAAAAACATTGTGACTGTGCCACTACAAATAGTACTATTAGAAATGTCTTTTTGTTTATCAAATCAATTATCATGGAAGTTTCTTAAAAATGGAAATCATTTGGGACGCCTGGGTGGCTCAGTTGGTTAAGCGGCTGCCTTCGGCTCAGGTCATGATCCCAGCGTCCTGGGATCGAGTCCCACATCGGGCTCCTTGCTCTGCAGGGAGCCTGCTTCTCCCTCTGCCACTCTGTCTGCCTGTGCTCACTCTCTCTCTCTCTCTGACAAATAAATAAATAAAATCTTAAAAAAAAAAAAAAAAAAAAAAAAAAATGGAAATCATTTGACAACTCCATGTTACCCAAACAGGAAAAACCTATGTTTCCTAAGATGCTTGACGATGATGATGGTGATGATTTTAATGTAGAGGCAGTAAAAGAAAGAAAATAAATGCATAGTGCAATGAAGGAATGTGAACACTTCCTTTGAAGGTGGTATAATGATAGTTTAATATTAGGTAAAGGTAAAATGCCCAGGTAAGGCCTGAGGCTTTGTCCTGTTCAGCCAGACCCATAATTCATCCATCTAACCTTCTAGTAAACACTTAGGCATACACAGAAGGTTTTCATACTTTTTTTTGTGTGTGTGGCTAACATACAAGCAGAATTATGGATAATTGGTTTCCAAAATAGTCCGAAAGTACCAGGAAGGTTAAAAGAGCCCTTGAGTAGAGGATCCCAGCTTCTTGCAAGATCTGAGGATGCTTTATTCATCAGGCCATATAATTTGTAGCTGCTGACCAGTGCGGGGTTTTTAGGGGTAGCCAAGCTTCCACCTCCGCCTGGAGTATCTTATTATAATTTCCGTTCTTTGCAGCCTTTTCTGGGCAGCTAGGCACCATATCCTTTACCTACATTAAAGAAACTTGAATCTTTTCCTTTTTTTAAAAATCAATTATCTTTAATCACCATTATCCTAATAGTAATGTGACTCTATAACAGATATATAATTCTTATCTCATTGCTAATGTATTATTACTGTTAATGTATGCTTTTTACAATATGCTGTTCTATGCATTTTTGATGTTATTTTTCTTTTAATACATTTTTGACTATCATATTCCAAAATGTTTTGAACTGTAAGTGCACTGATTTTTAAGTTTTTTGTCATTTTCTTAACCTTTTCTTTATCTTTTATTTTTTTTTAAAGATTTCATTTATTTATTTGACAGAGAGAGATCAGAAGTAGGCAGAGAGGCAGGCAGAGAGAGAGGAAGGGAAGCAGGCTCCCTGCTGAGCAGAGAACCCGATGTGGGGCTCAATGCGGGGCTTGATCCCAGGACCCTGAGATCATGACCTGAGCCGAAGGCAGAGGCTTTAACCCACTGAGCTACCCAGGCGCCCCTTCTTAACCTTTTCAAATACCTTTTTACTCCTTTAGATTTCTCAAATCCAATAATACAGAACAAGTCTAATTTTGATTTTAGATATTTGGATATTTGGCACTTCAAATTATAATCCTTGATTTGTTTTTCATCTATTTGTGCTTATAAACCACATTCTTTTGCTTTTTTATGATGAAAATGATACATCAAAAAACCTGATATTAATTTTATAATAATCTGCACTAACCATTTAACATCTGATCATATGCCCATGTTATTATTATGATTCTCCAGAATAGGCCTATACTTTGGTATAACTATCTAACTATCTTAAACACTTAATTGCCCAGAAATCAGTCTTTGGGGTTCTTCTTAATTAGGGAATTTTTGGTTTTCTTTATAAGGATGAAATCTATATAGTTAAATCATTAAATCTTTAATGTAAACAATCAGATGGATATACATAAAATGGTGATTGCAAAATTTGCTCACATTATTTGAAATTCTCCATTACTCAGATTCTTCACACATCTTCAAAAATAAAATTTGTCATTCTGTAATCAGGGTAGCTTGCAGAGACGGAAAAGAATCTAGAAACTGAAGATATTTTTTCTGTTAAAATAGCAAAACCAATGACTAAGCACAGGTTTAACACGGTGACCTTGCTTCTCACTTCTGAATCACTGAAAAATATGTTTGTAACAGATCATCTTAATATTCTGTCATCTATTATGAAGAGTGACATAAGTGTTATCAACAGAGATTTGGAACTTATTAGAAATATTTCATTATTCATTTACATTCTGAAGACTGTATTTGAAAAATTTGTACTAATTTATTTTAGAAATTGTGTATGACTTTCTTTGATATTCCAAATGTTTTAAATGGTCCTCAGTTACTTGGGCAGTATTTTGTATATTTAAATTTTTTTTTAATTTTATTTATTTATTTGACAGAGAGAGAGAGCACAGGAAGGGGGAGAAGCAGGCAGAGGGAGAGGGAGAAGCAGGCTCTCTCTCGGTCCCAGGACCCTGGGATCATGACCTGAGCAAAAGGCAGCCGCTTAACCGACTGAGTCACCCAGACATCCCTCACATTTGTAATTTTAAGAAATATTAAGTTTACACAGAATTAAGGGAATCTTTTGGGATGATCTAAATGTTATCCATGGATAGCATCTGACCTGCTTTTTGAAGAATGGATTAAGGGCAGTCTGGAAAAGGAAAATGTACGATGGAGAGAGGAAGACAATACTGGGAGAAGAGAGGTTAATATGATAGTAGGGAATGGAAAAGCTTGGCACATTTGTGTGTCTGCAAGCAATTTGTTCTAGAGTGTGATGGAAAAATGGTGCCACTGAGATTGAGGGAAAAGCCTGTGAAAATGTTTGAAGGATTCAGTAAAATTTAGAGAGGCTTGGGTTTCCTTATAGGAGTTACTGGGAGATTTTAGGCATAGGAATAGCCTAGATGATCAACATTATATAAAGAATATTGTATTAACTGTGTGAATGCATTTGAGGGGATGAATAAAAAAGGGAACAAAAACAAATTCAATTAGGAAACCACTATAGTTCTATGTGAAGAATAATTATGTCTGAAGCAAGACCATGGTAATGAAAAGGAAAGGAATGAATGAATGAATTCATGATACATAAAGCAGAACAAGCATGGCATTCTGAATAGATCTGAGAAGAAAAGAAGAAAGAGGAGCTAAGAATGGTTTTTTCATTGCCATTTCCAATTGTTCTTATTTGGGCCTATTGATTTATTTATATTTGTGGCCATTTACTTACTGATTCCCTTATTCACTTAGGAAATATTTTTATCGAATACCTCTTGTATACCAAGTACTGTGCTATATATAAACTAGGCACATGGCAGACAGCAAGATGGATAAGATTCTTTATTTCATGATATTGCCAAATACATACCAATTTCCAAATTAGTTGTAAGATATAAAAAGCATGTCAAAATTTATGATTTCTGAGTTGAGTGTGACATGATTTTGAGTGATTGTGACATTCCCTTTTTCCATACTGTGACCCACTACCCAGGCTTTTTCTCTTGAGTCAACATCTGCAGTTTCATTCATATAAGTCTTGTTCTTTCGTGCCCCTTCCTTTTCCACCTGTAACTAGCTACAATAGGCGATAAACATTCCTTGAATTTGTATTCCAAAATAAAATAGTTATATATAGCTTGAGTGAATTGTTAAGAAAAAAATATCTAATAGGAATAATAATAATAATCACACGAATAATCATTTGGTGATTTGTTATATTAACCAATGGAATTTTATATATCATATTTTATCTGCACTGCAAAATAATCACTTGAGTTAAAAGACAGTAGTTTCTTATTCTACAGAAAAATAAATAGAGGATCAGAAACTGTAAAGTATTTGTCCAAAATCATGACAGACAATAAAGGTTACATTGGGAATTTACATATAATTCCTTCAACTCTATGTTTAAAAGTATTTCATATATATCTCATTCCTTTTCTTAAAAGATACATGCTATTAGGTCAATATGAACAACGCTGCCATAGCTTTAAAAAAATGGAAAAAAAATACACTTGATTTGGAAATAAGGTGTACTGAGTTTAGAACTACGATCTTCGTAAGCCATGGATTAAAGGAGAACTATCTCTCTGTGTCTATAACTTGGACATCTAATTGGATTGTGGGATATTTTCCTTGGTTATCTCTATGACCTAAGTGAATTAAAAAAAAAATACTGGGAAGTGGTATAACCATTGAAAAAGGAATATAAAATATATAATTGTTTTTATTCATTTTCCTTCTTTTCTTGTGGTTAAATATAAAACTTTTATAAAGTTTGTTTATTTTATTCATTGAACATAAACATTTAAAAAACATTTTTCTTACCTTTCTTTCATTTCCTACATTAATAGAATGCATTGCATATGCATATTATTACTGCAGATTAGTGTTATAAATAAGACATTTTAGAATGCTCTCTAAACCACTACTTCTCCATGTTTTATCAGTGCGAATTCAAATCTTGGCCTCAAGTAGATCTACTCTTATATTTTTTGCCACAATGTGATAAAACCTGATTAATATTCAACACAGGTTCTATTTTCAAGCATACCATCTGTAACCATTCTGTTTTGAACACTAGCATTATGCTGACATTGCATTACTAAAATGAATGATACCTGACACAAGAAGTCCCTGGGTTGTGACCTAGAAAAAAATGACCCTTCCTCAGCTTGTTTTGTTTCTGTTACTGAGAAAAACAACAACAACAACAAAAAATGGGATTCTATTAATACCCACATTCTAAAATCTACCATGCTATTGTGGTATCAGTTTAAACATTCAAGTCTTCCAGAGATTAATGGAAGCTGTTAGGCAGAACTCTGCTATGAAGCACTGTACTGCAAAGTGTTTGGTATCCATGTCAAAAAATCAAAGATAGAAAGAAGCTTGAAAAGTGGGCCATACATATCTCTTATTAATTTAACACTTATAAGTTGTGATACTGGTAGTTTCCAAATATTAGCATAGCTGAATATGGTTCCTCAACTATGAACCGCAAGAAAAGTACATGCTGCATATAAGTAAAGACAGTTTACCTCATTGAACTGTACATTTTAACCAACTGAACCTCCAAAATCAAATTAGAACACTCCTACAGGCAAAATAATTTTGCAACAACTGAAATTAAGTCTGATACTAATTTATATGTTTTTATGATTGTTTAAAACTTAAAATAGTTTTTTAGAGAAATTTTATATTCAATCATGTTTAATTTTCCTCAGGTTTTTATAATAGTGTGCTTCTTGGTAAGTTGATGAAATAATTCAGTAAATCACATTTAGTGTATAAAAACAAATTCAGTTAACATGAAATATTTCTTTCATATTTTGAAATACGAAGTTTTGCTAGTGCTCCTTTGTACTGAGTAGCATAAAATCTCAAATGTACTAAAATAAATAAAAATAAGAGAATAGTATTAACAAAGAATTAAATATTTTAAGTGTAGATAAGAGATTTTAAATAGAAAGACTACAGTAAAAGTAGATATCCACAGCTCTTCTGCAGTTAATGCTCCCAAACATAACACAATGAATTTAAAATACAGATACTCAATGATGGGAATTAAGGAGTGTACTTATCAAAATGAGCAGCAGGTGATGTATGGAATTGTTGAATCACTATATTATACACCTGAAACTAATATAACACTGTGTGTTAACTAATTGGAATTAAACAGAAACTTTAAAAAATAAGTAAAATTAAACTAAATTTAGTGGAAAAAAAGTAAAATAAAATATATATACTAGAGAACTCCTAAGCACAACACAATAAACTTAAAATATATACAACTGCACACATGTACTATAACTAGATAAACATAACTTTTGAAATTCAATTTGCAAATCATACAAGCATTAAAATATTGTAAATTTAAGGATTCATGAGCGTATCTTTCAGCATCATATGCATTTAATCAAGTCAGTATAAGTACATTAAGAATTTATTTTATGTGCAAACACAGGCTAAGTGGTAAAGAGAACTGAGGCAGTTAAAGTGAAAATTAGATGAATGAATGAATGAATGAATGATTAAAGTGGTTTGCATTATCCGAGCCATATAATACTACTGGAAAACAAAACTAACATATACAAGAGATATTAGATGTAAGAGTATATGGCACTTCTGAGGAGTCAAGATGGCGGAGAAGTAGGCTGAGACTACATCAGGTAGCAGGAGATCAGCGAGATAGCGTATCAAACCATTGCAAACACCTACAAATCCAACAGGAGATCGAAGAGAAGAAGAACAGCAATTCTAGAAACAGAAAATCGACCACTTTCTGAAAGGTAGGACCGGCGGAGAAGTGAATCCAAAGCGACGGGAAGATAGACCGCAGGGGCAGGGGCCGGCTCCCAGCAAGTGGCGGAGCAACGGAGCACAAAATCGGAACTTTTAAAAGTCTGCTCCACGGAGGGACATCGCTCCAGAGGCTAAACCTGGGGGAAGCCCATGCAGTGTCAGCACTGCCCAGGTCCCACAGGGTCACAGAAGGATCGGGGGTGTCTGAGCGTTGCAGAGCTCGCAGGTATTAGAGCGGGGAAGCCGGCTACAGAGACAGAGCCGAGGAGTGAGCTCTCAGCTCAGGGTTGCCTTGAACGGGTCATAGGCTGGGTGAGCTCGCAGTGTGGCCAGAGGCCAGGGAGATGGGAGTGATTGGGCTCTTTTCTCTGAGGATGCACTGAGGAGTGAGGCCCCGAGTTCGGCTCCTCCGGGCTGGAGACAGGGAGGCTGCCATCTTCATTCCGGTCCTCTGGAACTCTACGGAAAGCGTTCAGGGGACAAAAGCTCCCGAAAGCGAAACCGAGCAGATTACTTAGCATGGCCCCTGGTAAGGGCAGTGCAATTCCGGCTTGGGCAAAGACCCTTGAGAATCACTACAACAGGCCCCTCCCCCAGAAGATCAACAAGAAATCCAGCCAAGACCAGGTTCACCTACCAAGGAGAGCAGCAGAATTCCAAAGGAAGAGAAAGCAAAGCACGGAACTCATGGCTTTCTCCCCATGATTCTTTAGTCTTGTGGTTAATTTAAATATTTTAATTTAATTTTTTTTTCTTCTGCTAAATTTTTTAAAACTCTTACCCCTTTCTTTTTTAACGTTTTTCAACTAGTTTATCTAATATATATATATATATATATATATATATATGTTTTCTTTTTTATATTTCTTCTTTATTTGTTTTCTTTTTAAAAAAATTTTTTTTTCTGAACTTCTTTTTATCCCCTTTTTCCCCCCCACGATTTGGGGTCTATTCTGATTTGGTTAAAGAGCATTTTCCTGGGGTCTTTGCCACACTTTCAGTATTTTATTTGCTCCTTCATATACTCTTATCTGGACAAAATGACAAGGTGGAAAAACTCATCACAAAAAAAAGAACAAGAGGCAGTACCGAAGGCTAGGGACCTAATCAATACAGACATTGGTAACATGACAGATCTAGAGTTCAGAATGACAATTCTCAAGGTTCTAGCCAGGCTCAAAAAAGGCATGGAAGATATTAGAGAAACCCTCTCTGGAGAGATAAAAGCCCTTTCTGGAGAAATAAAAGAACTAAAATCTAACCAAGTTGAAATCAAAAAAGCTATTAATGAGGTGCAATCAAAAATGGAGGCTCTTACTGCTAGGATAAATGAGGCAGAAGAAAGAATTAGTGATATAGAAGACCAAATGACAGAGAATAAAGAAGCTGAGCAAAAGAGGGACAAACAGCTACTGGACCACGAGGGGAGAATTCGAGAGATAAGTGACACCATAAGATGAAACAGCATTAGAATAATTGGGATTCCAGAAGAAGAAGAAAGAGAGAGGGGAGCAGAAGGTATATGGGAGAGAATTATTGGAGAGAATTTCCCTAATATGGCAAAGGGAACAAACATCAAAATCCAGGAGGTGCAGAGAACCCCCCTCAAAATCAACAAGAATAGGTCCACACCCCGTCACCTAATAGTAAAATTTACAAATCTTAGTGACAAAGAGAAAATCCTGAAAGCAGCCTGGGAAAAGAAGTCTGTAACATACAATGGTAAAAATATTAGATTGGCAGCAGACTTATCCACAGAGACCTGGCAGGCCAGAAAGAACTGGCATGATATATTCAGAGCACTAAATGAGAAAAACATGCAGCCAAGAATACCATATCCAGCTAGGCTATCATTGAAAATAGAAGGAGAGATAAAAAGCTTCCAGGACAAACAAAAGCTGAAAGAATTTGCAAACACCAAACAAGCTCTACCAGAAATATTGAAAGGGGTCCTCGAAGCAAAGAGAGACCCTAAAAATAGTAGATCAGAAAGGAACAGACAATATACAGTAACAGTCACCTTACAGGCAATACAATGGCACTAAATTCATATCTCTCAATAGTTACCCTGAATGTTAATGGGCTAAATGCCCCCAATCAAAAGACACAGGGTATCAGAATGGATAAAAAAACAAAACCCATCAATATGTTGCCTACAAGAAACTCATTTTAGACCCGAAGACACCTCCAGATTTAAAGTGAGGGGGTGGAAAACAATGTACCATGCTAATGGACATCAGAAGAAAGCTGGGGTGGCAATCCTTATATCAGATCAATTAGATTTTAAGCCAAAGGCTATAATAAGAGATGAAGAAGGACACTCTATCATACTCAAAGGGTCTGTCCAACAAGAAGACCTAACAATCTTAAATATCTATGCCCCTAACATGGGGGCAGCCAACTATATAAACCAATAAGTAACAAAGTCAAAGATAAACATCAACAATAATACAATAATAGTAGGGGACTTTAACACTCCTCTCACTGAAATGGACAGATCATCCAAGCAAAAGATCAACAAGGAAATAAAGGCCTTAAATAGCACACTGGGCCAGATAGACATCATAGATAATTTCAGAACATTCCATCCCAAAGCAACAGAATACACATTCTTCTCTAGTGCACATGGAACATTCTCCAGAATAGATCACATCCTGGGTCATAAATCAGGTCTCAACCGGTATCGAAAGATTGGCATCATTCCCTGCATATTTTCAGACCACAATGCTCTGAAGCTAGAACTCAATCACAAGAGGAATTTTGGAAAGAACGCAAATATATGGAGCCTAAACAGCATCCTTCTAAAGAATGAATGGGTCAACCAGGAAATTAAAGAAGAATTGAAAAAATTCATGGAAACAAATGATAATGAAAACACAATAGTTCAAATTCTGTGGAACACAGTAAAGGCAGTCCTGACAGGAAAATATATAGCGCTACAAGCCTTTCTCAAGAAACAAGAAAGGTCTCAAATACACAACCTAACCCTACACCTAAAGGAGCTGGAGAAAGAACAACAAAGAAAGCCTAAACCCAGCAGGAGAAGACAAATAATAAAGATCAGAGCAGAAATCAATGAAATAGAAACCAAAAAAAACAATAGAACAAATCAACGAAACTAGGAGCTGGTTCTTTGAAAGAATTAATAAGATTGATAAACCCCTGGCCAGACTTACCAAAAAGAAAAGAGAAAGGACCCAAATAAATAAAATCATGAATGAAAGAGGAGAGATCACAACCAACACCAAAGAAATACAAATAATTATAAGAACATACTATGAGCAACTCTACACCAACAAATTTGACAATCTGGAAGAAATGGATACATTTCTAGAGACATATGAACTACCACAACTGAACCAGGAAGAAATAGAAAACCTGAACAGACCCATAACCAGTAAGGAGATTGAAACAGTCATCAAAAATCTCCAAACAAACAAAAGCCCAGGGCCAGACGGCTTCCCAGGGGAATTCTACCAAACATTTAAAGAAGAACTAATTCCTATTCTCCTGAAACTGTTCCAAAAAATAGAAATGGAAGGAAAACTTCCAAACTCATTTTACGAGGCCAACATCACCTTGATCCCAAAACCAGACCAGGATCCCATCAAAAAAGAGAATTACAGACCAATATCCTTGGTGAACACAGATGTGAAAATTCTCACCAAAATACTGGCCAATAGGATCCAACAGTACATTAAAAGGATTATTCACCACGACCAAGTGGGATTTATTCCAGGGCTGCAAAGTTGGTTCAACATCTGCAAATCCATCCATGTGATACAACACATTAATAAAAGAAAGAATAAGAACCATATGATACTCTCAATAGATGCTGAAAAAACATTTGACAAAGTGCAGCATCCCTTCCTGATCAAAACTCTTCAAAGTGTAGGGACAGAGGGCACATACCTCAGTATAATCAAAGCCACCTATGAAAAACCCACCACGAATATCATTCTCAATGGGAAAAAAATGAAAGCTTTTCCGGTAAGGTTAGGAACACGGCAGGGATGTCCATTATCACCACTGCTATTCAACATAGTACTAGAAGTCCTAGCCTCAGCAATCAGACAACAAAAAGAAATTGAAGGTATCCAAATCAGCAAAGAAGAAGTCAAACTATCACTCTTCGCAGATGATATGATTCTATACGTGGAAAACACAAAAGACTCCACTCCAAATCTGCTAGAACTTGTACAGGAATTCAGCAAAGTGTCAGGATATAAAATCAATGCACAGAAATCAGTTGCATTTCTCTACACCAACAACAAGACAGGAGAAAGAGAAATTAAGGAGTCAATTGCATTTACAATTGCACCCAAAACTATAAGATACCTAGGAATAAACCTAACCAAAGAGGCTAAGAATCTATACTCAGAAAACTATAAATTACTCATGAAAGAAATTGAGGAAGACACAAAGAAATGGAAAAATGTTCCATGCTCCTGGATTGGAAGAACAAATATTGTGAAAACGTCTATGCTACCTAAAGCAATCTACACATTTAATGCAATCCCTATCAAAATCCCACCCATTTTTTTCAAAGAAATGGAACAAATAATCCTGAAATTTATATGGAACCAGAAAAGACCTCGAATAGCGAAAGGAATATTGAAAAAGAAAGCCAAAGTCGGTGGCATCACAATTCCAGACTTCAAGCTCTATTACAAAGCTGTCATCATCAAGACAGTATGGTACTGGCACAAAAACAGACACATAGATCAATGGAACAGAATAGAGAACCCAGAAATAGACCCTCAACTCTATGGTCAACTAATCTTCAACAAAGCAGGAAAGAATGTCCAATGGAAAAAAAGACAGCCTCTTCAATAAATGGTGTTGGGAAAATTGGATCGCCACATGCAGAAAAATGAAAGTGGACCATTTCCTTACACCACACACGAAAATAGACTCAAAATGGATGTAGGACCTCAATGTCAGAAAGGAATCTATCAAAATCCTTGAGGAGAACACAGGCAGCAACCTCTTCGACCTCAGCTGCAGCAACTTCTTCCTAGGAACATCGCCAAAGGCAACGGAAGCAACGGCAAAAATGAACTATTGGGATTTCATCAAAATCAAAAACTTTTGCACAGTAAAGGAAACAGTAAACAAAACCAAAAGACAACTGACAGAATGGGAGGAGATATTTGCAAACGACATATCACATAAAGGGCTAGTGTCCAAAATCTATAATGAACTTAGCAAACTCAACATCCAAAAAACAAATAATCCAATCAAGAAATGGGTAGAAGACATGAACAGACATTTCTGCAAAGAAGACATCCAGAGGGCCAACAGATACATGAAAAAGTGCTCCACATCACTCGGCATCAGGGAAATACAAATCAAAACCACATTGAGATACCACCTCACACCAGTCAGAATGGCTAAAATTAACAAGTCAGGAAATGACAGATGCTGGCGAGGATGCGGAGAAAGGGGAACCCTCCTACACTGCTGGTGGGAATGCAAGCTGGTGCAACCACTCTGGAAAACAGCATGGAAGTTCCTCAAAAAGTTGAAAATAGAACTACCCTATGACCCAGCAATTGCAATACTGGGTATTTACCCTAATGATACAAACGTAGTGATCCGAAGGGGCACGTGCACCTTAATGTTTACAGCAGCAATGTCTACAATAGCCAAACTACGGAAAGAACCTAGATGTCCATCAACAGGTGAATGGATAAAGAAGATGTGGTATATATACGTAATCAAATACTATGCAGCCATCAAAAGAAATGAAATCTTGCCATTTGCAACAATGTGGATGGAACTAGAGGGTATCATGCTTAGTGAAATAAGTCAATCGGAGAAAGACAACTATCATATGATCTCCCTGATATGAGGAAGTGGAGATGCAACATGGGGGGTTAGGGGGGTAGGAGAAGAATAAATGAAATAAGATGGGATCGGGAGGGAGACAAACCATAAGTGACTCTTAATCTCACAAAACAAACTGAGGGTTGCTGGGGGCAGGGGGGTCAGGAGAGCGGGGTGGGGTTATGGACATTGGGGAGGGTATGTGCTATGGTGAGTGCTGTGAAGTGTCTGAGCCTGGCGATTCACAGACCTGTACCCCTGGGGATAAAAATACATTATATGTTTATAAAATAATAATAAAAATAATAAATAAATAAATAAATTTTTTAAAAAAGTAAAAAAAAAGTATACAGCACTTCTGAGGGAGCAACATAAATATTTCAAAATATTGCTGATAACCCACAATATATCTTAAGAAGTGTCATGGTCAGAAAGATTAAAATCCATATTCATATTTAAAAACTTGAGATTACTTCTCTTGAATTTAAGTTACTATGCTTGTGCCCATGGCTTCCATCTGATGTTTGACATTTCTTTCTTTCTTTCTCAATTTGAGCCTTTATCTGAACCACAAAGAGAACACACTAGCAGTCCTTCTTAGGAACTAAGTTCCATGACAGAGCAGAGAATCTAATTTCCTGTTGAGGTTTAGAAGCCAAGGGCGTGATCAGTTATTTCCAAAGGTCAACTTTGAATGGGTGAACTTTGAGTGACTTGGCCTGAAAGCAGGAACTTATCAGTTTCTCAATCTAACATACTCTTAAAAAGAAAATGGGAAAGTCAGTATCTCTCATTCTTACTACCTAGGTTGACTGTTTTCAAAATACTCTGGTCTCATATACACTGCATTGATACTGAGAAGGGACAGCTATAATATTATTTATAATGTTGGAAACATGATTAGATGCCAAGTCTTCAACATTGTTTCTATTTCATCATGCTAACTTGCAAAATCAAGCTCTTAATTAGAAAGACTAGTCATAAACTAAGATAAATTAGTTTGGCAGGGAGAGATACATTAGTGTATCATCAAGACAGAATCAAAGAAAGGGTAGGCAGTTGTGGCAAAGGTGGCAAAGGTTTGGACATATCCAGCTAAACTAGATTTTTAAATATCCTTTTTACTTGAAAACAAAAAATGTCATAGATGACCATAATCAGGAAACTTTCAATGGACATCTTCTGGTAAAAGCCAAATTACACAGGACGGATTAATGAGTATGATGTGGCAAGTGGTGACAAAGAAGACTGAAAATTTCAGATTTGAAGGAGATGATACATATTAAGCAATGGTTTGATAAGGATATAGTATCAAAGGAGGGCTATCTGATTTTAAGATACCACATTTATTTTTAGGATACCACAGACTTGGATATTATAGTTTTGAATGAGCCCATGGAGAGAAGAAAATAAAAAGAAAGAGGATTATTTATGGAAATAGGTTTATCAGTATTTGGAGAAACTGAGACACTGACTTTGAAAAGGAGGAGGAAAATGATGTTCCTTAGTGGTGGTGTTGCAGCAAATCCCGAGAAGAATGGGAAAATGAGTTTGGAAATGCAGAATTTCTAATGATACCTTTCTTTAGAATTGTGTTCCTATCTACAGAAGATTTTTTCAGGACTGGGAATACCTGAAAAAAATCAGAATTTTTAGGACTGATCCTGGGGTTGCTATTTGAGGACAGAAGAGGCAAGATAACAAAAATGTATTGGCACTGAGATAGCTAATAGGAGAGAAATTAATGATCATAAAATACAAATTCAATAAAAGAGGCAATCTAGTCAGTTATAATGTTGAATAACAATAGCCAGAGTAGACATCCCTGTCTTGTTCCTGACCATAAAGGAAAAGCTCTCAGTTTTTCCCCATTGAGGACGGTGTTAGCTGTGGATTTTTCATATAAGGCCTTTATTATGTTGAGGTATGTTCCCTCTAAACCAACTTTGTGGAGGGTTTTTAATCACAAATGGATATTTACTTTGTCAAATGCTTTTTCTGTATCTATTGAATGGATTAGAAGAACAAGTACTGTTAAAATGTCTATATTACCCAAAGCAATCTATACATTTAATGCAGTTGCTATCAAAATACTACTAACATTTTCTCAGAGGTAGAAAAACAATCCTAAAATTTCTATGTACCCGCAAAAGCCCCAGAATAGCCAAAGCAAACTTGAAAAAGAAAAACAAAGTTGGAGTCCACAATTCTGGACTTTGAGTTATATTACAAACCTATAATTATCAAAACAGTATGGTACTGGTGCAAAAATAGACACATAAATCAATGGAACAGAATAAAAAACTCAGAAATGAACCCACAAACTATATGGTCAATTAATCTTTGACAAAGAAAGAATAGCCAATGGGAAAAAGACATTCTCTTCAATAACTAGTGGTGGGTAAAATGGGACAGCAACATGCAGAAGAATGAACTGGACTTCCTCCTTATACCAAACACAAAAATTTTAAAAAGTGAAATTAAAATATCATAAGGATAAAAAAAAAAACAAAGGAAATACAGTTGACTCTTGAACAATGCAGGGGCTACAGGGATCAATACCACGCACAGTAAAAAAAATCCATGAACAACTTTTAAATCCCTAAAAACTAGTAATAGCCTACTGTTGGCCATATTAATACATGTTTGTATGTTATATGTCTTCTTACATTAAAATAATGTAGACAAATAAAAAGGTTATTAAGAGAATCATAAAGAAAATAGATTTAAAGTACTGGACTGTGTTTTTCAAAAAAGATCCATGTACAAGTGAACCTATTCATTCACATCCATGTTATTTAAGGGTCAATTGTATATCCATACATTCACAGAGGAACTATACTGAAAGAAATACTAGAAGTATGTCATCAGACGGAAGAAGAATCATTCTAGATGCAAGACAGAATAAGGAGCACTGGGAAGATAAATATCTGAGAACTCTACTATATTTACACTAATTTAATAAAACAAAAACATCATTCATGGATTAAAATTTAGTAGGATTAAAATACATGGTAATAATGGCAGGAAAAAAAAAAGTAGGAGAGCATAAATGTAGTTCCAGTTTCTAAGGTCCTGGCATTGTTAGAGTAGTGGTAAAAGCAATTCTTTATATTAGGATCTAATTTGTCAAATATGCATGCTATAATTACTAAGATAACTTCTAAAAGAATAATAAAACAATGTATAATTAACAAGCTAACATAGAAGACAAAAACACATGATCTGTCTAAAAGAAGAAATGATAAAATAGGAAGTAATTAGAAAAAAACAGAAAGAAATGTTAAGATGGTAGATTCAAATCCAAACGTAAATTCTATTAAAGATAAGTGAATTGAATTCTCCAAGTAATAAGTTACTATGCCACAAAATTAAAACATAATATAGAAATACAATCATAGTGGGATTATATTTGACATTTTCTCTCAGTAACTGATAGAAAAATTATAGCAATAAACAGAAAGGATATTAAAAATTTGAACCATATGATTAACCACATTAATCAAAATGACTTATGCAGAACTTTGTATCAAGTGCGTGCAGAATGTATATCTCCTTTTCACGTGCATGTGAACCACTGTATAAAATTATCCACATATTGGTTCCTACAGCAAATACTTCATTAGTTTTTATTTATATTTTATCTAATCCAAATTTTACTTTTTTTACAATAATCAGCAATTTTTTCAATTCATTGGGTAACTATTGAACTTCATAAACTTAAATCCATCCATTTATCCTAAAGTATTTGTCACTTGTGTATTTAGAAAACCAAAAACATTTAGCAGCTCATTTCACCCAGTGTTATTGTTCTCTTAATAATCTTATTTGTTGATGGATACAGTTTTCCTGGGTAAGCTTCTATGGCTTTGTATGGAGATTTAGTGTGTGCCTCAGTAAAGAGGGATTAGCATGATCTGCCATTGGATTATTTCCAGTCTTCCCAATCTGACATATTTTTAGGCAAATTCCAGACCCATATTATAAGTGGACTAAATGAATCAGTGTTTTAAAGGTGTATTTTGTATTGCTTTGATTTGGTTGTAGAAACAACCACCTGTTAATATTTCAGTTACACCAAAATAAATCCCACTATTTCCTTATTTTATAATAAATTTATAATTTATAATTTTATAATAAAATATAAAATAAAAAAATAAAAATAAATAAAAATTTTTAAAAAGTAGCTTCTGAATGTAACTGAAACAGTAAATTGTACATTCAGGTTATGGTTTAGGCAAGGACTGCTAGCAAAAATAGTCTGTCTATAAAAGCTGGTCATGAGGGTGTAAATCAAAGTGGTAAGAGAAATAACTTGTTACCATAAAAATATAGAGTATTATAAACCTATTAAGTACTCATATGCTCATATTAAAATCACCCCTCCTTTTATCTCACCAGAAATACTGATAATTCAATAATAATAACTATATTGACATAACTAATATATTGGGGCGATGTTGAAACAACTGACAACTTGATTTTCCAGAGTTGCAAGATTTGGAGAGTCTTGGATACATTCTCAACATTTATTTCTGTGATTATCTGTGGGGAAGGGGGTCTTAAGAATCTTAAAGGAATATTCCTTTCTTTTTTTTTTTTTTTTTTAAGATTTTATTTATTTATTTGTCAGAGAGAGTGAGCACAGGCAGACAGAGAGGCAGGCAGAGGCAGAGGGAGAAGCAGGCTCCCTGCTGAGCAAGGATCCCGAAGTGGGACTCGATCCCAGGACCCCAGGATCATGACCTGAGCCGAAGGCAGCTGCTCAACCAACTGAGCCACCCAGGCGTCCCAAGGAATATTCCTTTCTTTGTGAAATATGAACACATGTGTTATTTATCTCAACTCCACAACTGCAATTTCAATTCAATACCAGGTTCTTTACCCATTACCTGGAATGAAATCAGACTCTTGTTAGAGAAACAGGTTCTGTCCTGGATCTCATGAGAAGTTCTCTACCATTATGGGTTTATCTGCTTTGACGGAGCAAGGCAAAATTTGAGTCTTAAGTGTAAGCTTGAACTTTTCTCAGAACCTGGACTAGCAACTGCAATTGTTTATTACAGATTTTGACTATATGTGACTTCCAGTACTGGAGGAATGTGCAGAAGGAGGTATAAGATCTAATGCTTCTAACCCATTAATTTTTGGTTACACTATATTTTTTCATTTGAGAAAGAAGAAAATTATTCATATATGTTGATATTTTTACACATCTTGTTCAGGCATTTCATTTAATCAGGAAAATTAAGAACTCTCAAATTACATTATTATACCTGATACAAAATAATGCATTAGAAGCAAGTTTTCACCTTTTCAATTTCTACTATTCCACTAATGTTAACCATTTTTGTTTATTTCATCAGTATTATTCAATTCATACATATTATTTTAATCATACTGTAGGTATAATTATTTATCTCACAATTAATGCTATATTTTAAGCACCTATGCATAAAATTACTTGGTCACTGTACATGTTACATACTGTTTATGTGACCTGGTAGATAGTAGCTGGGCATGACCCTCTAGGTATTGATAGTAGCCAGAGAGAATTCAGAGGTGTGAAAATAATTCTTTCACTTGATCATTTTACTGATAGTGATGGGAAAAATAGCAATAGGAAACTTCTTAAAGGGCACCTGCGTGGCTCAGTTAAGTGTCTGCCTTCTGCTCAGGTCATGATCCCAGGGTTCTGGGATTGAGTCCCATGTCAGGCTCCCTCCTCTGCTCCTCTTCCCACTCATTCTCTCAATCTCAATCTCTTTCTCTCTCACATAAATAAATAAAATCTTTAAAAACAAAGAACTTCTTAAAAGATCAATGTTTAAGTTTACTTAAAAAATGAAAGATAAGAAGAGAACATTAAATATTAATACCATACTGTGCTACAATTTCATTTTTACTTTTTAAATTATTGTTTTGTTACTGAAAGGAAGTAAACATGACTACCTTTAGAAATATGAGTTTTTAAATCTGCTTGATTACTTTTGTAAAGATCAATTATAGGAAAACAGTAAATGAAACACAACTAATTGCTTACATCATGCTATAGAAATTCACAGATAATCACATGGGGAAGAAATAGCATTCTAAAATGAATGGCAAAAATTATGAAAAGAAAGGCATCGGGACGCCTTGGTGGCCCAGTCAGTTAAGCATCTGTCTTCAGCTGGGGTTGTGATCCAGGGTCCTGGGATTGAATCCCACATGGAGCTCCTTGCTCAGCAGGGAGCCTACTTCCCCCCTCTGTCTGCTGTTTCCCCTGCCTGTACTCTCTCTGTGACATAAATAAAAACTTAAAAATAAATAAATAAATAAATAAATAAAGTCATCATTCTTAAAAAAAAAAAAAATGCCCCTGCCCCAACTGCTAATAAAATTTTCATTTATCTCTAAAGTATCAATTATCTAGTTATCACTACCTTAAAGTTTCCCAAAGGAGTTGCAGTAATGGAGAGCATTTTTCAATTCATTCAAGTTTGTTTCCTGGGGGCAAACAGCCACATGTCAAACACTGGTGTTTTATGCATCTGTGGTGTGGAGACTTTTCTTCTATAGGTTCCTTATCAAAATGAGTCCCTGGAAAATTGCCCACAATTATCATCAAAATGAAATACTGTCTATATTAATTCAATCATTTTTTAATTTCCTAAAAAAACAGAATTAATTAGTTTTAGAATTATTTATTTTAAAAGGAAAAATGTTTATGATCTTAACAAATTAATTTTCTGATTTAAAGACTATATAAGGTTAAGAATATGACAATAAATCATGGTGACTGAGAATTAGGGGCCATTCCCTTTCAAAACTGCTTTCTTGGATAACTTAACAGAGATTTTGACTACTTCGGGATCTAAGGATCTGAGATCTTTTTGACATATTGTAGTTTAATAGAGGGAAGTTCCTTTCTCTCATTTTCACAAGTAGCACCTCCTAATTAACTGAGCTCAATATTTCCCCTGAAGCAATATTTACAAAGCAACAGAAGCATTAATGAATTTTATATAAAAATTTAAATTTCAGTGTTCGGGTGTTTTTTTCCTGAGATGCAAAATAAAATTAAATAAGCCCTACAAATGGCTACTTAAAACCTTCTTTTAAAATATCAAAGAAAGCAGTATTTTTTGCGATCAAAGGAAATTTTATAATAATTTTCAAAGGCTAACTTGCTAAAATCTGTTTTCTTCTTTTAAATTGCCCATGCCTTTGGGAAAAGAATGTTACATCAAGGTTTCCAAAGGAAAAGGCAAAGGCTCATAATATGTATATACCTGGATATCAAGTATCTGGAAGTTCAGAACCCAAACTGAAACTTATATATGCAACTATAATGTCCTAAATTGCATATTTCTATTACTCTTATTGGTCTTGGTTTTCTTTACCTTTGTTTATCCTTCTTTGAACAAGTTTATCTATCTTTCTATCATCTATTTACTTACCTACCTCTCTATGTATCTACTTCTTTCTATCTCTCAAATCTATCATTCATCTAATTTTGCTTATACTTCTTATAATAACTTCAAATCAAAACCAAAATCCTCTAGGCTTAACTATGTAATAAAAAAATTATATAGACTTATCAAAATCTGTTCTAGTTATATGTATTTACAACATAATAACACACTGCCAAAATTCATTGAGGTTTATTATAATTACAAAGCTATGTCTTATCTCATTATACTCTTCAGAGTATGCTGTATTCAGGATGTTGAAGACCAACTTTTGGTTTCACTAGGGATGATGATCTCTTGCAGATGAGTACTGATTTGTAAATATCACATAAAAATAGATGAGCAGAATTTCCCAATTAATTGCAATCAACTTTGGAAGGGAATGATGATTACAGTTTAGTTTCTCAATTAAAACTACTTTAATATAGGGCACCTGGGTGGCTCAGTGGGTTAAGCCTCTGCCTTCAGCTCAGGTCATGATCTCAGGGTCCTGGGATCAAGCCCCTCATTGGGCTCTCTGCTCAGCAGGGAGCCTGCTTCCTCCTCTCTCTGCCTGCCTCTCTGCCTACTTGTGATCTCTCTCTGTCAAATAAATAAAATCTTAAAAAAAAAAAAAACCTACTTTAATGTAAATTATGTTTCCTTTTCCACATTTAAATTAAGAAATTAACATAAACTAATATACTAATTGATATCAAGTCAGTGTCATTCAGATTCTTTTAGATAATCTATAAGATTTGTTTTATTTGAATTGCTATTAATAAATATGGGAATGTGCATAAAATCTTAGAAACATGCTTGTTAAATGAATAATTATTGCTCCCAAAAGACTATATGTACTATACATAGTTGACAACATTGATTTAATTAGATAATAAAAATATAATCTGAATTACAACTTTTATACATGGTACAATCAGAATATAATAGGGAAGTGGATTTTTTTTTCAAAATAACTTGTAAATACAAATATATTATGCATCGTCATTTCGTTTGTCAGCTTTCTTTTTCCCCCCCCTTCCCCCCTTTCCGGCTTCCTTTCCTCTTTCCTTCCTTTCTCCCTTCCTTCATTTTTTCTTTCCCTCCTTCCCTCCTCTTTCTCTTCCTCCTCCTTCTCTTCCCCGTCCTCCTCCTGCTCTTCCTCTTCCTCCTTGTTCTTGTTCTTCTTCTCCTCCTCTCCCTTCTCCTCCTCCTCATCCAACTCGCCCTCTTTTTCCTTCTCTTCTTCCTTCTTCTTCTTATATCCTCCTACTTTCTCTCTCACTTTTTTTTTTGAATTATTATATTCCAAGAACTCTTCTAGCTATGGTACTAAAACTATGTGCACAAGACTAACCTCAAACTTACATAAGAGCAGAATTATTTCAGAAACTGAGCAGTGCTACAGTGAACATAAAATAAGCCAACATCACAACTATTACTGGAAAAAGAGTAGTGCTATATTAGCTTAATTGAATTAAATGTTTGAAATTTTACTTCAATGAATAAAGAAATACAAGAGTGCAATGATCCCACGGTTATTGCTCTATACTCAGGGAAGGAATTGTCAGGACTGGAAAATTCCTGGCAGCACTGGGAGACTGAAATAAGAGTAGGCAGTGGGAAAGGGCATGTATACTGGAAAATGAATTCAAAGAGGTAGTCTAGGGCTAAGTCAATGTTGAAATCACTTAGATGGTTCCTCAAGTCTTTTATTTGTGCATTTTATTTTCCTTTTCTTTTTTACTTTTCTAGTTGAGAGGGAATTCCATAACTTTTTCCCTGTTTTTTGTTGGTGCTATTATATTTTTAACAACCAAGATATATTTCTTGTTTCTGAGTATTTCTTTTTATAGTACATCATTATTGTTTTACAGGTGCAGCACCCTCAAAAGTAGCTTGTTCCTCTTCAGGGTTAAAGTATCTAGCTGAAACACTATTTTCAAATTACTAAAATCATTTTTTTCTTGGCACTCTGTCAGCATCATTGTTAACTTTTAATTCAATGAGATTCATTTTTTTTTTAAGATTTTATTTATTTGAGAGAGCACACAAGAGAGAGCATAAACGGTGGGGGGAGGGGCAAAGAGAGAAGGGGAAGCAGGCTGCCCACTGAGAAGGGAAATCTTAGATTTCCCATTCTAGGACCCTGGGATCATGACCTGAGCCAAAGGCAGACGCTTAACTGATTGAGCCACCCAGGTGCCCCGAGATTCATTTTTAATAATCTTCGTTCTAACCTAGTTGATTTAAGACACATAATAAAACATACTTGTATTGTACAGTTATGAATTTTGACAGATGCATAGAATTATGTATCTCCTGACACAGTTCCATATAAAATAGTTTCATCTCTCCAAAAAAGTCACTCATGAGGTACTTTTGTAGGTAACTCCTCCTCTATTTTTTTCTCCAATTATTTTTTTAACCCCGTATTTGTGTTCTACATTAGAATGTCATATAAATGTAATCATATATAGGTAGTTTTTGTGTCTGTTTTTGTACAATGGGAACATGCATTAAAGCCCATGTATGTTTTTTTTTTCCTTTAATGTCTGAGTAGTAACTCATTGCATGATTCTACTATAGATAATTTAAACTTTGGGTTCCCAATTTTTGAGAATTACAGATAAAATGCCTAACTCTGATAGATATTAGATATTTCTTCTGTTCCTTTCACTCTTTTTCTCCCTTCTGGTAATCCAATTACACATACATTACACATCTTGCAATTATAACTGGATATTCCACTGGCTATATCCATTTTTGCTTGTTGTCAACCTATATATTAGTTACCTTTAACATATTAATTATACCATTTTAAAAGCCTCATCTAAGACTGATTCTTATGATTACTTTATCTTTGAAAGCATATATTTCTTCTTGCTTTTTTGTATGCCTCATGACATACTGTCAAAGCTGGATATCTTATACAGGACAGTGAATACTAACATAAATAATTTCCTGTAAATGGGCACAAAATTCTTTGCAGTAGGCCTTTAGTTCAAACACTTGAGTAAATTAACTTAGGAGTTAAAATTCAAATGTTCTCAAAATAAAGGGAAAACTAAAGCAATTTAATTATCAATCCTTGAACACATTCAAACTTTTGGCTTTAAAAAAATACTTTTGGCTTTAGTGATATTTGAAAGAAATGGGAAGTATATTCTCATATATATATTATGTATATATTTATATATCTGATAGATATATAGATTTATATAGATAATTTATTCAGATGTAAGTATATTTATATATAAAGTAGAATTTCTACTAGTGGACTTGTTGGAGATAAGAATGATCCTACATAGATTGTTTTAACATAAAATGATTAATCTCTTCCATTTTATTAG
Organism: Martes martes; assembly: GCF_963455335.1. Taxonomy (NCBI): domain Eukaryota; kingdom Metazoa; phylum Chordata; class Mammalia; order Carnivora; family Mustelidae; genus Martes; species Martes martes. The sequence goes on along the minus strand of NC_137891.1, from coordinate 27,637,755 downwards.
AAGGATATCTATCCTGAGTTCTTGGGGAAAAAAAATCAACATTTTTCCCATTTTATTATAAATAAGGTATAGACATTTTTCTGCTTTTGGATATTTTTTCATGATTTGAATCTCTGAATTCCAGATCAACTGTAACTAGATATATGGTTAATTTTATGGGGACTAGGAAACATCTAAAGTCAATTTACGCTGGGTAACTCCTTTAGAAACTTGCTACTCAAAATATGGTATAAAGACCAGCAGCCTCAATATAATCTGGGTATTCATTAGAAATACAGAATATCGGGGCACCTGGGTGGCTCAGGTCATGATCCCGGGGTCCTGGGATTGAGCCCCACATGGGGCTCTCTGCTCAGTAGGGAGCCTGCTTCCTCCTCTCTCTCTTCCTACTTCTCTGCCTACTTGTGATCTCTGTCAAATAAATAAATAAATAAAATCTTAAAAAAAAAAAAAAAGAAAAGAAATACAGAATATCAGATCCTTTTCCAGATCTACTGAGTCTGAGTAAGTGTCTTAATAAGTGTATATGTGAACTGGCTCAAATGTTCACTGCTTTCAAGGACACATAAAATTTGGCCTGATGCTAATCACCTGCAGTGTCCAATCCCTTCGGGATGTTCAGGTTCTCAAATGTCCATTTCCATTTAATGGAAATATGTTAAAAAATTTTTCAGTAGAACCCTCTAGCATTCATATAATATTCTTACCAAGTAATAATTACAATTTCAGTATTACACTTGACCTTTCTACACTCACAATCCATGAGGGACTTCCTGGGCCCAAAATAATTCTGCTGTATTTAAACTTCTTATCCTTTAAAACAGAGAAACATAGGGCTCTGTTATGACACTACTATTTAAAAATAACCCCAGTTCATGTATCACACAATTATATAGAAAAGGATGAGAGGACTCTTTGTCACTCCTGGAGGCCAAATCTAAAAAAACAATCTCTCCTAGTATATTGAATTGTTGAGATTCTAAAACTCTGTTTCCTCTTCTCCAGACAATGCGTTTATACATTATTTTGAATAAAATATTAGAAATTTTGTAACCATGTCCTCAACCCAAAGTGAAAGTCATATTTCACATTTACTTTTACTTTAAGTACAGAATAATTCTATGTGTATTTATTCTAAGCATAGTTGTACTTTTTTAGTCTATACAATTCAGCAACCAATATCTAAACTGATAACCTCTAATTATGTACTCTCCAATATCACATAAAATTCTACAAGTCATAATTTCTAAGTCTCAACAACAGAAATTAATAGGTTTTATATCATACTTCAGATCACCAAGAACATATATTATAATCTGAGAGGTTTAAGAAGGTTTATCATAGTTATATAATACAAAAAAGGATAAACAATTATGCTTACACTCCATTTACGGACATTTCTAAAATATGTGTCACTACAGAGTAACAGTGTAACCATTAGCAGAGCCATTTATTATATAATTTTAAATCTTGCTGTCATAGAGAGCCTAGAGGCATTCTTTTTTTCCTTATGTTTACTTGTCAGTTTTTGGATCTGTCCAAGGATGGGCAAAATTCATCATTTTTCTTCCCAGAGTTATTTGGTGCTTGTGAACTATTATGTTATTGTTTCAGTTTGGATAGATTTGCAATTCTTGCATTTTGTTTGAGACTATTGTTGAACTGAACCCCCAAATGCAAAGTAAAAGTCAGCAAAACCTGCCAAGTTTTCCGTAGCTTTGGATTGAAATAGATAAAGTCAGAAATATTCTAAACCAAACTGAAAAAGTGAAAAATAGCCCAAGGACAATAAAACTCTTAACTAAAAGAGTAGTTGGAGGCATCATCACAAAATTTGGGGCAACACTGAGTTATACACTGAGTACACAGAATATCAAATTCCCTAATACAAGAATTGAGTGTCACTGATTTTATGCTCTTCTATTTTCATGGCAGTGTTCAACAAATCTTTTTGCTTGTCACAAAGATGAGTCAAAATGAACTGCATGTGCTATAGCATACTTCTTCCTACTTGCTCTCAACTAACCAATATATTCTCTTCATAAACTTTTCTATTCGTAGCTCATTTTGAAAATGATGCATGACTTAGACAAATATTCTCAGACTTCTTACGTGAGAGGAAAGCAGTATTCCAAAATAGTTATTAAAAAGCTTACTTATTACATGCCCTCTCTTTTAAATTAACACTAGCATAATACAGTAACAGAAATAATAAAAATAAACAGAAAAAAATGACACTATGAAAAGCTATCTTCAGGTCAAGTCACTCCCACTTTTGATTTGACTCTCACATAAGAAAATGCTGAATATTTTACCCCAAACTTTGTTATTTCATACTGAAGAATTAAAGTAATATATTATTGAGATAATGCAAAGTTTTTCTCTATGTCTAAAAGCACTTGATAAATTGGAAGTGCTTTTTTTACACCATCTAAATGATGCATTTTAGATTTTTTTTTTTTAAATTCATAAGTTGATCGCTCAGATGGCATTATTCTCCAATCCCAGAATTGCAAATAGAGCTGTGGGGTTTTTTTGCAAGTCATTTCACAGGTTTTTGCTTCAGTTTCCTAATTTACAAAATGTGGGGTGTGTGTGTGTGTGTGTGTGTGTGTGTGTGTAGAATACCTCTAGAGACAGGAATTTAAATCATAATTGAGTTTGTGTTTCTGCTTAACCACTTATTATTTGAAATAAAGTAAGCATATCTTATAATTTTGTTGAACTCCTCTGTAAAATACAAATATTGATATTACATTATAATTATAAATATTGCATGAGATGACATATAGTATATTTAAGTTCTTGGATTATTATTGTTTACTCAAAAACATATTGGTCTTTTTCCTTCTGAATTTATTTATTTTCTTTAATAATTTCATTTTTTTAAAAGATTTTATTTATTTATTTGACAGAGAGAGCGAGCGAGAAGGGAACACAAGCATGGGGGAGCTGGAGAGGGAGAAGCAGGCTCCCCACTGAGCAGGGAGCCCGATGTGGGACTTGATCCCAGGATCCTGGGATCATGACCTGAGCAGAAGGCAGGCACTTAACTGACTGAGCCACCCAGGCGCCCCTTCCTTCCTTAGACACTGCTTTTAAAATATTGACCATCCCTATGATTCTGATTCTGACATGCTTTTACAGCCTTTTGTGGAATACATGTTTTTATGCATAAACATAAATAAACACACACACACACACACACACACACACACACACACACTACTAGAGATGGTCACTAGTCAACCTCAGAAAACTTAACAGAAGTTTACTTTGGCACAGGCATGTGGTTGTGTGGAAGAGAACCCCATTTTCCAGTTAGCTAGTTGCCAGGCAACCTGACACATTCTCCAAGAGTAAAATTATCAAACAATCATTCCTTGTCTTTCTTTAGCAGAAAATGAAGATTAAAGAAATTATGTATACCATAAATTCTCCTTAATGCCAACACCTGCATAACACCCCCCAAACAAAAGGAAGATTATTTTTGTGGGCAATAATAGACACATTACAAAAATAATTTTTTTCTTTCAAAACACTTGTACTTTGACAGTCTTTTGTATATAGGTTATTTGTAATTTTCAAAGCCAATCTGGTAGCTGTGTATTTTCTCCCCTACTTTAAAAGTAAGGAAATTAAAAGTAGGCAATTTCCAAATACTTCACAATCAGCAAGTGAAAGCTGCAATCCAAACCCACATTTTTATAAATTCCAAATCAAAATGATTGCCACCCTAAGATTTCAGGAGTATAGAAGACAACATGCCTAATTAGACTACAGAGGAACAAAAGATATTTCTTGGAAGAAATAAAATGTTAATGAGAAAGGATTTTAGTAAGTAAAATGATATTAGTTTTTTTTTTTCTGACTGAGCTAATAGGTGGCTGGGTAAAGAAATACAATTAGAACTGGGACCTGGAGAAGCAGAAGGAAATACACAGAAGGGGAGAGATGACTACAATTAGTTAGATCTGATTTCCCTTTTAGTATCTTTCAGTCCAGTAAAATAATTATTTTCAAAGCAGATGTATGTGAAAGTTCAGACATTCAGACATTTATCAGACATTACACCTCCCAAATACCCTACACTTACTAATACATTAGTATTATTAGTACCATCTGCATGAATATGAATGACATCAGTTGATGACTTATCAGTATAGAACCTGGTAAGATGGCCTTGTTAAAAGAAAGGTTCCAAGATGACTTTTGTGAGGTAATGAAAAGGATTTCAAAATAATCTTTCAAAATCATAGGCTATTATTCAGGATAGAGTAGTAAAAAAAATTCTGGCCACCAGAAAATTTAGAAATAGAAAAATATTTATATTTATATATATATGTGTGTGTGTGTGTGTGTATACACACATATATATACATATATATATGTATACACACACACACACACACACATATATATATATTTTTTTTTTAAACATCAATTTTCAGACATTGGACATCAAACAGTGCAGGGAAATGATCCATGAAGGAGAGCAAGTCTACTAGTTAAGATCAATGCTTGTTTCAGTTTATTGCCTGGAAAGATTTCCAGGCATAGGGAAGAGAGGGAACCTAGGTGGAAGTCCAGTGGTCTTCCTGGGTTAAAGAGCCCAACCTTGGTCAAGGAGATGAAGGCAACTTGAGCTGCAGGGCATAGTAATGAAAAGGGGAAAGCTGCACAGAGAGAGATCTAAAAAGAAGAAGTTACTCTGCAGAAGTTACTCTGTTCCTATCTAAAAACCTTAGGAGTAATTCTCAAGAAGACCAAACTACTTTCCAATAACTACATCTCATAGTAAAGATCAAGAACATGAATAGGAATATAAAAATCATCCACTGCTTAACAAGGTAAAATATTCAATGTGGGGATCACATTTTAAAAAAATTACTAAGAATGTAAAAAAGGAAAATACAATATATAATAAAGAGAATTGAAACTATAGAATAGGCCAAAAATAACAGAGCTGTTATAACAGTAGATAACAGGTTTTATTTTGTTTTGTTTTCTAAGTACCTGACCAACCAACCATACCCTTAGCCATTATCAAAGATTTAGGATTAAATACCTGCATTAGTTTCCCAATTGGTGTTTACACAGATTACCTGAAATGTAATGGCTTAAAGCAATACAGATTTATTGTCTGATTTTTTTCTGGATGTTGGAAATCTGAAATGAGTCTTAATGGGGCTAAAGTCAAGGTGTCAACATTACTGTTTTCTTCTGGAAGCTTTAGGGGGAAATTCCTTTCTTTTAAAATTTTTTAAATTTTTTTAAACTTTCCAGCTCTTAGAGGCTACTTGTGGTCCATTCCTCCCTCTTCATATCTACCTTTGTAGCAGCATCTCCTCTCCTCTCTGATCTGCTTCCTGTCTATGCGGCTCTTTGTGATGACACTTGACTCTCCTGAAAATTCCACCAAATTAATTTCCCCATCTTGAGATCCTTCATTTCATCACATCTGCAAAGTCCCTTTTGCCATTTTAGGTAACATATTCACAAGTTTCTAAGATTAGCACGTGGACATCCTTGAGGGGCCTTATTCTGTCAACTACAGTAACCCTTCTTCCAGGCAAAGTGGTCATTTAGATGTCACTGACAAAGTTCTTCCCACTGGAAAGATTTTATGTTACTCTTCTCTGTTTCAGTGCCACTGTAGAGAACAGCTGAAATGCTCGTTTCCAACTGGTACCAACACCGCTTATAAAACAGGGTTAATTGTTTTCCCTCCTGTGATCACCAGTCTTGGGGAACTCTTCATTAGGCAATATGCATGTATAGAAGCTGAGGTGGTGACCCAAGAAGAGGATGTGTCATGAGAGTCTGAACCTCACACAACTTATTTATTTCTTTCCGAAGTATTTTAACCTGATTATCTATCTATCCATGCATCCATGCATGCATCCATCCATCCATCTATCTGTCATCTATCCATCTATCTATTATTTTATAGAGGATTCATGTCACACATGATTAGTGCTATGGCTCAGTACATCATGACGACAGCTCAGGTTTTAGGTTCACTTGATGTCCCATTATCAAGCATGCCATTTTAGAAGGCTGCAGTACCAAACAATGAGTTTATTCCCAAAAGAAAATATTAATCCATAGAGAATATAAATTTGCCTCAAAATTCTAAGGCTTTCTGCTGTGATTCTACAAGGTGGGTTCCCCTACGTCTCTGTATAGCATCCTTATTTATCATGGACAAACTGAGACATATTGAGTTGTTATGTCCTAAGGTCTGTGTGAACTGCTGTATGGGCATCATTCAGAGACTTCTTTATTTCAGAGCCCCTCTCATTTTTAGCAGCCTGACATGTTACTCAGAAAATGGGTCAGAGCTGCACACCCAGCCATGACATATGTTGGATTCAAAATTCAAAGAGACCCAAAACATGCACAGAGAGTTACTTGGGTGATCTAATAGTATGATAGACTATTACAAAGGAAAATTGCTCTATGGAAATAGATTGTTTTGTTTCTCTCCAATTTAAATTCATCTTTAAAAACAACATATAAGAAAATTTTAATTATGTGTCATTGATGTATAGGTAATATACATTCTAAACCAATAAGAAAAGTAGTGCAGCATGTTTAACATGTCCCTTGTCTGTATGTTAACTGCTTATGTTAAAGAAACCTGAAATTTATGGATTTATGGGATAGGACCTGCTGCAAAATTTCAATGTCGATTATGTAATTATAAGAGGTGAGAACTGAAAGTTTTTTTAATAACTGAAATAGCTTACTTTGTGTTAAGTGATGGTGTTGACCTGCATCCCTTAGAGATGTCATGTTGAAGGGTACCTACTCTATCCTAACAAGATGAAAACAATGGGACAAGTTATTCTAGCTCCTTTCATGCAGGGTTCCTCACTCCATTTCAGCTGTATTTTATGTATAAGTTAGGGAGGCATGGGCAGCTAGCTTTACATATTTATTCATACCATCTTCTTATGTATCTAAAACATGTCCTTTTAGTATGCTGGCTTAGAAGTAAATTAAAGTGGAAAAAAATTAATTGTATCTAAGAGGCCATTTATCAATCTTTGTACCTAGTACAGATTCAACCTGGTACAGACCTGGCTTTCTCATTTGACTGAAAAGATAACCTCTCAGAAATGGGAAGGATAAGAGAGATAAAAGCGAACACCATCCTATTCCCCATGCACACATACATACTCCAAGTTTACACAAGGTCTGATTGAAGTCCTGACCCTATGAATTCTTGATCTGTGGGGCTCATTAGTACTCATTTTTGAATATTCTAAAGAGGTGCTTGTTAAACTTTAATGTGCATGTGAATCATATCGATATCTTATTAAATATAGATTCTGTCTTGGTTAGTCTGGGGCAGGGGCAGATATTGACTAACAATGCTGATTCATGACCACACTGTGAGTCGCAAAGATCTAGGACATTCTTGGGGTGGACTCTTAGAATGGAAGGTCCATTCTAAGTCATATCTCACTATATGAGATAGTCCTAATGGTAGTGACAGCATAAGTAAATTTTGATAAGGTTTTTTGAGGATATATGGGATGTTATGTATGTTAAAGAAACCTGAAATTTATGTATGGGATGTTATATATGGGATGTTAGAAACAAGGACCAGACAGAATTGAGGTGTGAGATACCAAAAAAGTGGTATTCACTTCCAGTGAATACACTCTTAGAACACACTCTAATTTCTATCATCTGTAATTAAACTCATTAAAAATAACATTTAAGTTGTATAATTCAATTGTAATTTATACCTCAAAATACATTATAATTTTTTTAAGGAGAGGGAGAGAGAGAGAGAGAGAAACAGAGTCCCTGCTGAGTGGGGAGCCTGACATGACATGAGGCTCAATTCCAGGACTCTGAGGTCCTGACTTGAGCAGAAATCAAGAGTCAGATGCTTAATGATTGAGCCACCCAGGCACCCCAAAATACAATATAATTTTTTAAAGAAATCTACATCTCATGTGATTAAAGAAAATGAGAAGGTCCTAGCTTAACCATGGGATAGGCTAACTCCTTGCCAACCGTAGGGGCTCCAAGCAAGCAGGCAAGCAAAAATAGAGCCTATAACAGACCCGGCGCTGTATCCTAGGGGTGGTCCACTGAAAAGCTTGGTGTTTATAGGCGAGGTCCTGAGGGGTTTCGCAATGTGTTTACTGGTGCTGAGCAAACTTATGCTATAGACCAAGAGAAATATTTGGGCCCCCACTGTTGTGCTAGTTACTGCCAGATGGGACATATGTGAATAACAGCAAAGTGATGGGCTGAATATATCACAGCCCAGTGCCCCACACTACAGGGACAATTCAATTGTATTCAGTAGCTTAGGCCTTGAGCATGCTTATGGGTCATCAAGTGACATCTCTACCACATCAAGTATTCTTGAAACCCTGAAAATCCTGGACTTGTTTCTCTTAGTCTGCTGAATAGCTTTTCTGATTTTCCCAAGCTTCACAAATCTCCAGACTAAATACAAAAGGAGAGCTAGTAGTAGATGTGACAAATCTGTGGGTAGTCTGGATTATGTGGCCCAGAATAGACCTCTTGAAGGATTGCCTGCAGAAGTAAATGATGGAAGATTTATGCTTCTCCATTTCTTTTTGAGGAACTCTGAAAACCTAGATTTGAAAGCTTTAGTTCTGGAATATAAATTTGTTAGAGGTTGAGTTTCAACAGAAAACTAGTGGCTTACTTTAAGCATACTAAATACTGACTCACAAAGGTGTTGGAAAGTACTAAGAAAGGTAGCCATTGAAATAAGTTAGATGTGACTGAAAATGGAAATGATCCATAATGTCTTGTCATATTCTGATTACTGTCACTATGAGTTTGGCATAGTTCTGGGATAAAGATAAATGGCACTGAAAGCCCGAGAGGCCCTGAAACTAGGTGATGGGGAATAATTAGCAGAGGACATGGGTATTGCCAGTTTGCCACGTAGCCAGTCAGGCAGAGAGAGGTATTTGAGAAGGATCGAGGAAATGCATTAGTAGAGAGAAGAGGCAACCAATGTAATTTATATTCTTATAATGAATCAACTATAGGAAGATATAATTCCTTTGTAACCTTCAACAGATATTTCCAAAGAGGAAACTGGATTTTATAAGTTTGTAGATACTCCAACAGTAAACCAAGTTACCAAACTGAAGTCAGACCATTTATGTATCACTTCATCATCAGAATGCAGCTTTTGTGTTACCTTCCTTGGATAAAATATAAGCCAGAGCTTTTATCCTCAATATGTCTGAGATAATCTTAAGAATACTTTGCTTTCTTAAGTCTACCAAGGCTATTGTAAGTAGTATGTTCAATTCATGAACTTTAGAATTACCCATAAACAACAAGAGAGATATGGACATATTGAACTGGTGAACACTGATAAAAAATTTGTGGACTATAAAAGCCAGGTACTTTTCTTTAGCTCCCAAGGAAAGCATGGAATTTGTGTATAGAGGACATAAAAATCTACATCTGTAATATTTTAATCTTTAAAGAATTGCCAGATATAAGCCCTATCTCAGGAACAAAAACACAGTCAGGCTAAAGGTGGGAGTGTAGTATAAGAACAGCAGTGCATAGTTGGAGATGTGAAATTTTTTTTTCTTTTCTTTTTTGAAAAATTAAGACATGCTATGAGAATAGGCAAATATGGCATATACTACTCTTAAGAATGATAGGAAAAAATTGCTTATAAAGAAACAAACAAGTATGAGAATGGCTTTTTCACACTTTACATATCAAAACCAAAGAAATAAAGGGGAATAGGCTTTACACTACCGACAATGTAATGATTTTTTTTCCTTGAAAGTGCCACAATGTGAAAGTAGATGTGGCAATCTGCAGAGTGGAACATGAAGAATACCTGCTTACAACTTTCTGGGTACAAGGTGAGTAATGGTTGACATTTAAGATGATAATTTTAGGACTATCCAAATATCTGTTTCTTTATTTTACAAAATATTTAGACAGTGTTATGGAAGGGAATGTATACTTGATGACAATATGCCTATACTCTTAATTATGCCACCAAAAATGCAATGTTAGACTGTTACTCAGTACTTATTTAACAAACAAATGTGGAAGAAATAGGTAGTAAATGATGTGCTAGCTTTAGCGAAATAGTTGGTGGCAGGTAGGAGGTTAGTAATAGTGCAAGACTCCGTACTCAGCACCAGCATGGAGTCTGCTTGAGATTTCTTCCCTTCCCTCCCTACTGCCCTGCTCCTTCCCTGACTTGCACTCTGTCTCTAAAATAAATAAATCTTTAAAAATGTGAATTTGAGAAAAACAATGATCAACCGTATAAGATAGCCATTGCCTTATTTACTAAATTGGTCATAAACGTCCTTTATAAAAACTTTTGAGAAGTCAAGGTATATGAAAATCTTAATCATGGATTTTTTTTTCATTTCAGTAAAATATTATTTTTGTGTAATGTGGTATTATTTCAAAAGTAGACTAAAATATTACATGTTCCATTCTTTATATGTTCCATACTCATTAGATTTCCTATTAAGAAGGGCACTCACCTTATCACATCAGATAAAGCACATCATTTTAACCAGTGTATATCTTCCAGTATTTTTATACATGTTCTTATAACCACATACATATTATGTCATCCTTGGAAACTAATACACACTTTTAATAAAATCAGTAGTTCAAAAAAGATATCTTTGGGTCAAGAGCTTAGTAAAACAAAACCAAATGGAAGTTTTATTTATATATACTTTTTCTTGGTGTTTGATAATTCCTCAGTGGCAAGATGTACATATATTACTTATAAAATTGAATATGAGCAAAATAATACGCATTCTATTTTAACAAAACAGATTTGATACAAAACTTATCATAAGAAGTGATGACAATAATGCTATGTTAGAAAAAGGTTTAGACTATTTTTTTTTTCTTTTTGGTAAAAGTTAGTATGTGCTCATCCAATAATTACTGATGCCTAAACTGCCCTAAGAATTATTTGATGGATCATCCAAAGTTTGTATTATTTTCTCTTTTTTACCCTGTCAACATTGTCTTCCTGGAATTTATTATTTTTGACATGTGGCAAATAAAGTAATTCTGTTTTAAGAGAAGGAGTTGGAATCTCTACCTGACATGTTCTTATACCTCAGTGTGACTGCCTACATGCTTCAATGCCAGCTTTGTATCTTTTTTAAAGTTGAGTAAACTGGAAGTGAGAATATACTGCACTCCGAATCTTTAAATCAATTTCCAACTTCCATTCAGTTGATACTGAATCAGTTTCCTACAGCTTATACTACAGTACACTACATAATACGGCCCCTAACTCTCTCTGGCTGTCACTTTGTGATATGAGAGTGTGTGAGTGTGTGAGTGTGTTTAGGTTTGTCGACTGCTCATTCTGCAGGAATTTACAATCCATAAGAACAGGGGCTCTGTCTGCTTTTATTCCTCGCTGTGTCTCCAGCACTTAGAACACTGCCTGATGCTGAACAGATGGGCCATATATTTCTGTTGAATGGATAAACTGTGTTGTTTCAAGAATCCAAAATGTTTGAAAAGACTGTAAGAACCATGGCAAGGTTGGGCTACTTGGCATAATATGCTGAAGGCAAACTGTTAGCAAGAACAATTTTGTTTGTGATGAGATCTAGCTCAAAATTACTTAATATTTCTTTAGTCTAATATTAAATATATTGCAATAATCCTAACTTTAGGATAGTAAATGATAGCACATTTTTAACAGAAAACTGTTTTTTACTATCTGCTTTGGCATTTACTTGAGCAAAGTTAATGGAGTTTGTGGACACAAAGTATATTCATCTTACTGTCTTCTTTCCTCAAAGTCTTTGAGCATGAGAGGATGGTGCCTACTACTCAAATGCCTGGAAGGAAAGGAATGGGGAAAAAATAGCCAATATGTCATTCCAAGTGACTCAACATTCTTTTCAACTCAAATCCAAGCTTTTTTCCTATGCTTATGTATTATAAGCTATAATACATAAGGATTTCCCTTAGCCGGTTCTATTCAGACTTCAGGATTAACTGAAGATTAAAAAACCCAGTATTGCTGTTGTAGCTCTGTCTGCATTTATATGTAAGTTGAAAACAAATTACTCTATGCTAGAGAAACCATAAATTTACTATGAAATAAAGGTGTTCTTTTTTTTTTTTTTTTTTTAAGATGATGATTCTATCTTAACAGGAGCTCTTTAGGTAAGTTTACAATTGCTTTATTCACTTTCACTTCCACAAGTCTCATCAGAGCCAAGTGTAAGGAAACAAAACCGCTTTCAACAAACTGGTTAGATTAAAATATTTTCATCATTGCCATAAAATAGTGTAAAAGTAAAATAAACAAATGAAAGGCATTATCTTGCTTATGGAAAAATTTTGACTTTGGGATGTATGTGTTTTCCTGTTAGCTAAACAGCGGTAAATGGCTCTCCCTGCTCCTGAGCCCATCAAAATGCCCACAAATGAGCCTGAGTATGTTAACAAGGGGCGCAATTACAGTGACACTGCTCACTGGGAAAACTAATCAGACTGTGAAACCTTACAGAATGACTTCGTCTTAACAGATGACATGTTTTTAAGAAATAATTTTTAACATATGATCTTTAAAAAAGATTAAGACATTAAAGAAAATACCAAGTGGTAGCAAGAATTTAGCTACTCTGATTACTTCTTCCTCAGAGAAAATATCTCTGGAAGTCTAATTTTCACTTACCTGCTTACAGTAGAGAAGATGTACAAGAAGGCTTATATTACTCAGTTAGTTTATTTAATCTAATAAATTGGTTTATAGACAATCACTTTATAAAGGTAACTATAGATGGATACATAAATGGGAGAACTTATAGCATTAAGAAATTTTAGTTATCTATAGTCCCCCCATTTAAACAAAGCACTATGGTAAGGCACGTTCAGGTATAGACATTTTCTGTACATCCGATGATTCAATAAAAAAGAAAATGCTGAATTAGGTAGGGGTGATGCAGTCAGAATTTTCTTATATGGCAATGGGGTGAAACCCTGAATATGGAAAAGTTTACTTGCATACCCAACATTACAAGTATTTACACTATAAATAATATTGATCAAACCAGAATCAAAAGTAATGAGAAGAAAACGGTAGCATGGAGAGGTAACTGAATGGAAGGAGATTTAGAATTAAAATTCTACCTAAGAAAATAAGAAATATTCAAGAAAGCAACACATCCATGAATCAAGAAAGAACTTCCAGAGAAAAAGTAAACACTATTAAAGAAACATATCTGTGACTGTCAGAATAAAATCCAAAAGGAATTTTTATAGAAAAAGTTAAATCTACAGTACGTGTATTAAAAAAAAATCAAAAGTCAAAGAATATGACTAAAATAAATTGGAGAAGAAAATTCGAATGGTCCAAGATTCTATTGATATGATGAAGCAAACATATGGAATTCCTCCAGTTCTTTCTCAAGTACATCTTCCCCCTCCAACTTTTTCTTCTCTGCTTTTCCATATTTCTTTTCTTTCTTTTTTTTTTTTTAAAGATTTTATTTGACAGAGAGAGATCAGAAGTAGGCAGAGCAGCAGGGAGAGAGAGAAGGGGGGAAGCAGGTTCCCCGCGGAGCAGAGAGCCTGATGCGGGACTCGATCTCAGGACCCTGAGATCATGACCTGAGCCGAAGGCAGAGGCTTTAACCCACTGAGCCACCCAGGTGCCCCATGCTTTTCCATATTTATTTTCTAAGTGGTTTGCTTACTTTAGGCTTCTGTCCCTATAACCTATTATAATCTATTATATACATAGCATGGAGTCATATATTATTTTTATGTTATTTTTATGTTGCCCTGGTTGATTCATTTCAACATATCTTCATTGCACACAGAACAGAATCTGTGGTTTTCCAACTTTAGTTTTTGTCATCAGTGTTCAGTTCATTTACACTGAGTTACTTTCAGTTCTTCAAACATACAACGTCCTCTTCTACCTTGGGGTTTTAACCCCAAGGTAGAAGATAAAATACACATATGTTTGTATCTCCTCATACGACTGGCTCTTCATCTTTCATGTCTGTGTTTGAATTTTACTTCCTCAGAGATGTCTTAATACAAGATGTTTCCTTGCTACTGTCTTTCATTGTGCTCATCCATTCTTGATGGCTATGTAAAATGGTATAGTCACATTGTAAAATTCCTTGGCAGTTTCTTATAAAATTAAAATATTCTTATCTGATGACTTAGTAATTTTTCTCCTGTTCTTCTCTTATATTTAGCATGTGCAATTTCCTCAGTTTGAAACTGCATGGTCATAAGATAGGTATATATTTAACTTAATAAAAATGTCAGGTCTGTGTCCCCAAATGGTTGAATAATCCCATAGTACACACAGCAACATAGTAAGACTTCCAGTTTCTCCATATTCTTAATTATAGTTAGCAATCAGTGTCAGACTTTTTAATTTTCCTCATTCAAAAGGGTGTGAAGTGATAGTTTTCAGGTACATTTCCATGTTTACTAATAATAGTGAAACCTTTTCATATACATATTGGCCATTTATTTTCCTTAAAGATTATTGTCTTTGTCATTGGAATGTTCTTATTGTTATAGAAATTCTTATCTGGATTAAACTCCTTGATAATACATATCATTCTAAGTTTTTAAAAAGATTTATTTATTTATGGTAGATAGAGAACACATAAGTGGGAGGGGCAAAGGGAGAGGGAGACAGAGAATCTCAAGGAGACTCAGCACTCAGTGCAGAGCTCAATGCAGAGCTCAATCTCATGATTCTGAGATCATGACCTGAGCTGAAATCAACAGTTGGACACAACCAACTGAGCCATCCAGGTACCTCTATTCTAAATTTGATCTCAGCCTTTTAATGGAGTTTTCATACTCTGAAATGTGTCTTTTATGAACTACATGGCTTTAATTTTAATGAAGAAAATTTTATTAATTCTTAAAATCACCATTCAAGTGTTTCAGTTGTTACAGAAGTCACTAACACAATATTTTTAAAAAATTATCCTAAGTTTACTTCTAGAAGTTTTGTAGGTTTAATTTTTAGGTCTAGGACTATGATCCATCACAAAATAGCTTTGTTGTACAGTACGAAGTATGGTTCTAAATTTGCTATTTCCTTGTACTTAATCAGTTTTTCCATCACCATTTTTTGAAAATATTTTCACCTTCCCCTTGATTTACTTCAGTGGCGTGTTAAAAAATTAAATAAAAATAAAACAACTTGGCAAGTGTATATATATTTAGACCTATTCTGGTGATTAAAAAAAAAATGAGTAAGCCAATACTGCACTGTGTTGATAAGTGTAGCTTTGTTGTAAAACTTGAAAAACAATTAGTTTACATTTTCTACTTTGTTCTCATTTATCAAGATGGTTCCAGCACTCCTAAGACATTTTATTTCCATAAAATCTTAGAATCAACTTGTCAGTATGTATTTTAAAAACTAGCAAGGATATTGATTCAAATACATCGAGGGGAGATATGTGTGTGTATCCTAATTGATTCACAATCTAATCAACATCCTTGTTTGCTTCTCTAATGCATATTATATATATACACAATATATATGTATATATGACAGACATATATGCATATATTGCATGTTAATATTTATATATTTAATAATCACATATAACATGTATATGTGTATTATATATGCATATATTTTATATACCCACATATACGAAAGAGAGAGAATAAGGAATGGACACTGTGTGAAGACATATACACCGCATTTTAGAAAATTATTTATAATTATTTAACTGAAGAAAATGTGGTATTGGCACATGAACTGGTGAAATGGATGAACAGAATAAAATAGAGACCCCAGAAAGTACCAACATCAATATGGAAACTTGCACAGTGTGTAGTACAGATGAGATTGATACTCTTTGGGAAGTTATCAACTACTTAAGAGTTGATTGTGGAATGATAGGTAATCCATATGAAACAAGATAAAATTGGATTCTTATTTAACACAATTGATAAAATGTGCAATGACATGTATAAATTATGCAATGACAATGTATAAATTAATGACAATTATGCAATGACAATGTATAAATTAATTTCATATGGATTAAACAATAATTTAAAGTATAAGAATATATAGGAGAATATCTTTACAGTTTCTATGTTATAATTTTGACATACTGTAAAAAATAAGTTAATTATCTATTGTAATGATTGCCTGGCTTTTATTAGTTTGGTCTTTTTCTATATGATTTGAGTTGGAATTTTTTTTAAAGATCTGGATTATAGGGGTGCCTGGGTGGCTCAGTGGGTTAAAGCCTCTGCCTTTGGGTCAGGTCATGATTCCAGGGCCCTGGGATCAAGCCTTTCATCAGGATCTCTGCTCAGCAGGGAGCCTGCTTCCTCCTCTCTCTCTGCCTGCCTCTCTGCCTACTTGTGATCTCTGTCTGTCAAATAAATAAATAAATAAATAAATCTTTTTAAAAAAAGATCTGGGTTATATCCTTTGTCAAAGAGAAAAAGAAAAGAGAGAGAGAAAAGAGGAAGAGGAAGAGCAGTTAATAATGCACCAAATTCAGGATAGACTTAAATCCAAAGAGAGATGATAGGAATATGAGGGATTCATAAAGGTTTTAATTACATTCTGATATTTTATTTTTTAAATCTTTTTTTCTCATGACTGTTTTAAATTATTCACTTCTTATTTAGAATTAATTACTTAAATAAAACTCAATGTCAATGTTGCACTTTTCATGCTATAGTTTTAAAATTAGGCATTTGTCCAGAAGTATAGCATGATGTACTTTTCTTGCTTTGAGAATGTTCACATCACTCTTTTTGTTGTTATTTATAAAACTGACAGTTGCAATTTTTCACAGATGAGTGTAATAATATTACAAGTGTAATAATAAGCCATGGACAATAAATCCCTACTAGATATTAAACCCCAAGTTATGAAAACTTTCTCTATTTCTCCATTATAAACTTTTAAAACCAAAATAAAGAATTGGGTCCTTCTTATGTTATATCGATTTCAGAGTTATAATGTTTATAAATTGTTTTGTTTTTATTTAGAAGTGCCAAAGAGAAAATGTACAACCTATACAGAAACTTTATGATTTAAAGATACTGTTTTATACAGTAAATTTAAATTTCTTAGTCCACAGATATTTTTTAAAGTATTGAATTTTACAACAGTCACTATCTGATGCTTTGTAAAATGGTATTAAAGCCGTAAAGTTTTTATTTATAATTAGGATGCTATTTCTAAGAAAAATACAAGATAACCAAAGTCCCAAAAGTCTCAGATAGCATAATGCAATAATTAATAAGGGCATTTCTATATAAGTATTATCATTTAGTTAAAAGCAATATTACATAAGCCAATTCATAGGGAAATGCTACAGTGTTCACATACTGCAGGCATGTGTTCCATCACCAGAGCAGTGAGTGGGTACTGATAGAGAAGAGCACATAATATTTCTAAGGATTGTGAATAAAAATATATCTGTTACTATATCAGGTTTGAAAACCAATAACTGAAGGCCTTATAGGATATAATACTGCTGTGTGATGGAGAACAGCCTTCTGAGCCTTGTTATTATGGATTAAGTTGTTAGGAAAAAAAAAAACCTCTATAATAAGGTAAAAAACAATGTACTATATTATATTGATACTGTATATATTTGGACTTATTCAATTCCAATAATCATACAGGAGAATATATCCCTTATTATTTAGAAATTACACTCACATAATTAATTGTTAGGATGATTGGACTAAAGAAATATCATATTGATATGTTAATGTATAAAACTGTAATATTATGATAGATGATTACATTTTTAGAAGCTAATTTTTTAAAAAAGGTATGGTTTGGGCATTCACATTTTGATTTTATTTACTATATAACTGAAATGATGTTATTTTTATTTAGTCAGCATTGTAGAAAAAACATGATAATAGTAACAATGGTACCTCTTTTATTGAAGGATAATCTCCATGTCCAAGAATTTTAGTTAAAGAGACACAAGTAAAATTCTGGATTTTATTCTTAGTTTAAAAAAAAAAAAGAAAAGAAAATATACACACAAATAGAGCTTTCTTCCTTTAATTTTTAGTTTCTTTGTGAAAACTATGATGCTACCATAGGCTTGCCACTCAATATATTATGGTATAGTAACCAAAATGCAGGCATTTGACATATAACCCAACAATCAGTGTAGTTTGTTTTTGTTTTTGTTTTTTTTTCTGGAATTGATCCAAACTTTGGAGGGAGATATGTGTATATACACATACATATATCTCTATATCTATCAATATCAGTATGTATCACTAAACAGTTTTAAGAATAGTTTAAGTAAGCTTCAAATTCCCAGAATAAATATTTGCTGCTGCATGGAGAAAGTCTATTTAAGAATAAAAATAACAGTAATCAATAAAAGAACAAGAGACAGATGGCTGGTGACATTTGAACATACGAATCCCGCTATGCATGAAACCAGCTTTTCTGATTGCACTTGCCACTTACAAAAACCAACGTCTCCTTTTTTCTCTTCAGATATCTTGGGACTGTGGCCCGCTACTTACGACTAAAATATTAGTGGCCAACATGAAGATGAAAGTTTTCTATATTTTATAGATGAAGCAATTATAAGACTCAGAATGGTTACATAACTTAACCAAATCACATACATAGTAGTGAAGGTCAAACTATTGTATTCAGATGGTAGATTTCTTAACATTTCTCATCTTTTATAATGTTTTAAGCTTTCATGGTACTGCACACAAAGAAAATTTTATTTTTGAAATCTTTGGTAAAATATAGGAATCTTTATCTGACATATTTAACACTCATCTTATTTGTTAAAATGCCTCAGTTCTTCTTATGCCATAGAATGCTAGAGCTATTAAAAGAAATAAATATAAACATTGTTTTTTCTCTCTTTGGCTAGAACAGGAAACTCTGTATTTTCCTTCCAGGCTTTATAATTTTCTGATGAACAACACATATTCAAGATAATCCCTTATGATTCCTTTACAAATCATGGAAGTTATGGATTTGAAAAGATGTCTCTATTCCTAGGAAATTTCCTTCCTAGGGAAAAAAAAAATCATAAGGAGTTTCTAATATAGTATACAGATTAATGGATATTACCTCTAATCAAATGCTATAGTTTTGTCTACTGAGTGTTTATCTTAATGATATTACTCATGAGGACCACAAAATACAAATCTTTAATATTATGAGAGTATGTACTACTCTGAAAAATATTAAAAGTTATGACCTGTTCTCTGAAAAACAACCTGAGGGTTTTGAAGGGGCAGGGGGTGGGAGGTTGGGGGAACCAGGTGGTGGGTATTAGGGAGCGCACAGACTGCATGAAGCACTGGGTGTGGTGAAAAAACAATGAATACTGTTATGCTGAAAATAAATAAAAAATTTAAAAAAAAAGTTATGACCTGTTCTCAATCATAAATACATATGCTAAATCACATAGACTTAGATATGTCTGAAAAAGATCCACATTTATAGAAATGACACATTTTTTTCCCATAGGCCATTCATTTTATGAAAGTGAAATTCTCAGAACATTTTATATCTTTTGTGCTTTTACAAAATATATGAATGGTTCATCAAAAGGGAAATGAACGTAGGCTTAGTTAACTTCTGGGAGACTTCCTGTATCTTAACTTAATATCAAGAAATATGTTAGAAGTATGAATGTTCAAGAGAAGAATGTACAGGGATATTTGTATACATGGTTTTTGGACATTTCCAGGTAAGCAACTGTCTCTTTCAACCATATTTATTTTCTAGTTCTAGCAAAAAAGTCATAACTTTGACATGGGCATATAGGATGAAAAATAATTTACATTGAAACATTAAAAACTGATTTATAATTTATTAAGAAATATGTTTCCATACACTTATAGTATAACATTTTGAGTTATTTTCTCTGAAGGAAGACCATTAATATGGAAAAATATTTATTAAAATTTATGTAGTTAATTATATAATATTAAATACTTTATTAGACTAACAATCAAATATTCATAATATATATTTGTTGATATTTTCTTGTAGAGTTTGTCTTACAAACACATAAAATAGAATATATTTTGAATGTATTCTTATATGTGTTATCTTAAAATATTAATCATTCATGATGATATTTATATAATTACAGCCTATTTGGCCCTTGAATATGCCTTAAAATGCTGGTATGAAAATAAAAAGGTGCCCAGCTGAAACATATATATATAAATATATAATCTGTAAATATATATATAAATAATATATATAAGATAAATAAATACATAAATATATAAACATATATTTATATGTTTAAAATATATAAACAATATATAAACATATATAAACATAATAAAATATAGTATATATTTAAATTTAATATAGATACATATAATTTCATGTGACATTTATAATTCAGTTAGTATTTATGTAGTACTCTCTATGTATCTAACACTCTTCTGGCACTGGGGATATATCAGCGACCAATACCAAAAATCCTTTTCCATACAGTGCTTACTCTTTATAGGAAAGACAAAATAAAAGCTAAATAAGTGATATATTTGATATGACTAGTACATAAGGAAGAAAGGCAATAAAGTGATAAACACTAATGGGGGTGTGTGTGTGTGTGTGTGTGTGCACGCACATGTGTTTGTGTGCTGGCCCCACAGGGAAGATGACATGTAACTAATAGCCTGAAGGATGATGAAATTTAGGAGAGGAGTACACCTGTCATAAAGCAAAGTGAATAAAAGGCTCTGAAGTGAGACCATGTGTGAATCAGATTAGAAAGATGAGGAAGGGGCGGCAGTTATGATCTTGTAGATCTGCTATTGTAAGAACTTCTACTTTTATTCTGAATGAGATGAGAAGGCATTGCAAATTTTGGAGAAGATTGGCATGACATATTTTTCATTTAAAAGGATCACTGTAGGGATGCCTGGGTAGCTTAGTTGGTTAAGTGTCCAGCTCTTGATTTCAGCTCAGGTCATGATCTCAAGGTTGTGAGACTGAGCCCAGAGTCAGGCGCCTGTGCTGGGTGTGGAGCCTCCTTAAGGTTCTCTCTCTCCCTCTGCCCTTCCCCACCTCCTCCCTCTCTAAAAAAACAGAAAAGAAAAGAAAATAAATTGCCAGATGATCTGCAATCCCAATATATATTAGGATATATATATCCAAAAAAACTGATATCAAAATCTCAAAGAGATATCTGCATTCCCATGTTCATTGCAACACTATTCACAATAGCCAAGATATGAACATTCCCATATTCATTGCAACACTATTCACAATAGCCAAAAACCAAAGTATCCATCAACAGATGAATACAATATATATACAACACAATATTACTCAACCTTAAAAAGGGAGGAAATCCTGCCATTTGCAACAACAATGAACCTGGAGTACATTATGCCAAGTGAAATAAGCTAGTCACAGAACAACCACCACTTCATGATACTTGAAAGCAAGCATGAGGTCTCTCATGGATTGACAGATCATTTCTTTCTGGTTCTAAACATAGGTCCTTTGACTGTGAGCAGACTGTAGCATTATAATTCAGCATTTGTTCGAGTCTGAGAAGCTATGGACATAAGCAAGAGGAAAGGGAGAAGGTGGCATAATTTGTACAACAGATCACTTATTTAGGTGACTCCTGTCCATTGAAAAGGGACCAGATACCTTTGTCCAATCTAATGGAAAATTATGCAACTGAAGAGCCATGAGAAACAAAACAAAACAAAATAAAAACACACATTTGAAATTCCTTCTGATGTTTGATGCTTTCTGTTCACTAACCCTTTTCTGTTTTTACACTGGTTCAATGTTCAGGATCTAGGGATTGGCTGTATCTTGGTCTGTTATACTTTGATCAGTGTAAGAGATTTCTCTGCCTTATTCCCAAACTTTACATTTTTCTCTCACTACTGTGTTTTACTTTTCTTTTTTTTTGAAGGTGTCAGCCCTTGTTTCCTGTCTCTGTTTCCTAAACAGACATGTATTCTTTAATTTATGTTCAGAGAGCTGCCTTCCCTCTGTCTGAGAGGAGCTACTCAGTTATAAGTCACATGCACTCTTCTAGTTTTATATCTAAAAGCTTTATGTGGAAATTGTCAAACATCTCCTCTTAAATCAGTATTTCACAGGGCTTACCCCACCCCCCCCCGCCAAAAAAGTCTATATATTGGCTTGCCTTCTATCTAGGAAGCTGTTTCTTCTTTGATTCTCTTGCCATTATTTTCAGATGCTTTCCAAGCTTCTAAATTTTGCACATTTTCTTATTTCTCTCATGAAAATTTTATATACCCTGAAAGCTTTCCCTGGCATCCATCTCCAAATCTAGATTAGCACCTCTCATGTATGGTTAATACAATACCCACCTTGACTTCTTAGCAATTACCACAATATATTTTAATTAACTGTTTGTGTATTTATATTTTTTATTTTGCAGCAAAATTGCTGAGAGCAGATTAGTTCTCTATTTCAATAGTATATTGCAACACCTACCTCAGTTCCTGAGGAGAGTAGGTGATGAAATATTTCTGAATTAATTAATGGATGTCAATTCTATGCAGATAACATCTAATGGTGCATTTACCATTAGGATTGCTCTCCTGAGTTCCATTCTCATGCTTTAAAACTAGTTGTCCATGTTATGAAACTATGTTTAAGACAATCCCACTATTTTTTTTTATCCAAACCAATTCTGTTTTTGTTCTTCATTTTGCTAAGCCTCCCAGTTTCATAATCTGGAACTGAGTATTAGATTTTCTCTCTCTCCCTATGCCCACATGTCTCAGGGCAAATTATTCATTTTCTAGAATTCATTCCCCCCTTCTCTATGCCTGTGATTATACAATGAGTATGATCTTTATGCCTTTATTTTATGGTCTATTGGAACAGTCTGCATTTGGGCCATTTCACTGTCAAAACCTCTTTCACATGTGCAAATCTTTCATAGGTGTCACTGTCACTTCTAAGCCACTTTCAAGGTGCACATAAGCTTCAAAAAATTTCCCTCATCCTCTTTACAGACTCTTCTCAAGCCATTCTGGGTTATATATAATGTGCTTCAACCTGGTCTCTGGGTTTTTCTTCTCCAAATCCAAAAGCAGAAAGAGTTTTATATAACCGAATGGGGATCCATTCTGGTAACAGAAATGTACTGTTTGGACTTTTGTTCTCCAGCTACGTATCTTTGTAGTGTTTGACAAATCACTTGTTTATGGCTTACTTCCTTTCTACAAAAATAAGATGATATTTCTATTCTTGTGTGTGCATGTGTGTGTGTGTGTGTGTGTGTTCATGCACACGAGCATATGCTGAAAACATGATTGTGTATGTGAGGCACTTAGAAAAGGGCTTATTGTATACTAACTGCTCACTCAGTAGTAGTTGCTATTAGGATGTCCATCCATGATGTGACCAAGCTAAACCACCCCCAGCCCATATATTGTATTATACTTTAGACACTCTTGCAAACAGACACAGACCATGATTAAGTCTGAACTGATTTGTACAAGTATCTAAAAATAAACACAAATGTCTTCTTAATTCTTTCTACCTCCACTTTAAAGTAAAGCCCTTCCAAAAAGTTGTCCAACCTCTCTACCTGTTTCCTATTCACCTCTTCCCACTCTCTCTGAATCTACTCCCATCTGGCCTTTGCTCCCAGCACTCCCCAAACTATTCTTCTTAGGTTCCCAATGATAAGAAATAGTTTACGTATGGTCCAGTATGACTCTGGACCCAAGTATTCTTAGTTCCATAGAGAAAGCAATAGAGATTCCAAAAAATGTTAAAAGTAACTGGGTATAGTAGGTCTCCAGATCTTGAAGTAGTTGGGTGAAATCAGTCAATCAGATTCTAAATTATTTGTGCACACTCTGTGTTTTCATGAAACGTCCATTTTTTTTTATCAAGACTGTTAAAACCTTTGAGTTACTTAATAGCTATTCAAAATTTTATGCCCTCTTACTTTCGTATCAAACTTTAACGATAAAATACAAATGATTTTCATTGATCATATGGTGGCATAAAGTTTTCTTTTTACACATTGTGCTCTATCAGCATTAAAGTAGGTAGTGTTTACTCAGATTGAAGGAAAATGGAGCAGTTATGTATGGAACTTGATGATTGTTGATAGCCGGGAAGAATGATCCATGTTCCACATCTCAATGTCTCCAAACTGGCAGAATTATTTGCAGTATTGGTACAAATAAGTAAATTTATTCTTCTGTATCAATAATAGTCCAAAGCTTTCTGTTTATGAGAAAAAGTACTTTCTGACAAAATCAAAGTTCCTTTTTTTCTTTTAAATACAAGGACATATTTCATTACGTTCATTTAATGCCAAATAACTAATTTTCTCTGTATCTTTTTCTCTGTAACTTGCTGTTTTGTGCCTGGGTCTTATTTTATAAAGGTGACTGAGTGATGACTTGGAGAGGTTATTTCAGTGTTAATGACAGTTCCCCTAGAAACCAGAGGCACACTCACTTTGTAGGGTCTCAGGAGGAACACCGGGTTTTGGTCAGGAAGCAGAAACAGAGTGGAGCAATAAGTTAAAGCCAGAGCCTTTATTAGGGTTTACACAGGAAAGGTAAGACAGGGCAGGGTAAACAATTTAGGATTGGCTTGTTTGAATAATTTCAGCAGGCTCTATGCTTTAGGGCCCTAGTTTACTAGTACATGGCCCTGGAGTGATTAAACAGAGGAATACTGTTTTCTGGGATACACAGGCCAGAAAGAAGTATGGCTCTGTTTTGGTTAGTCTGCATATCAAAGACAGGATTTGTGAGTTTCTTGCATATCTCTAAGAATTGGCTAATTGAGGCAGTCTCTCCTAAAGTGAAAGGTGTTTTATTTTTGTTTTTACTTTTTTTATGTCAAAACATGATAATACACAGAATTAAAAAAAAAAAAGATTAATACACATGCCCACAACCAACCACAGCTGTAACAACACAGTTCTGTTTTTACATACCTCAAGAGACATGTTTGGCAGTGCATACAGCAGGGCGCCCTGTGCTCCTGGAGTAAGAGATTGCCTTATTGGATTCTGGAAAAAAGAGATAAATGAAGAGTTAGTTAATAAAGGTACTTTGAAAGAAACAGATTCCATTTAGGGTAAGAGTTCTTAGAACGGAACGCTGTCCTGAGTTGATTCAGCCTTGGGGTGTTGAATGCACATAGATACAGTGCCCTTACTATAGCCATTCCATGTAGCTCTCAGTACAACAAAGTAACCATAAGGCATCTCTGCTGTTATGTGGTAGGCTAACTGCAAAGTTCAGTAATTTGTAGAATTAAATTTCTAGGTGGAAAAAAATATGAATCAATTAACCATTTCTGTCACAAAACAAAAGGCACAGAAGAAGGTTACTTTCATGTAGAACATTTCTTATCGAATAGTGTATTCTCTAGCATATCTATACTATCTTGACATTACCTTCCTGAATTATTTTTCTTCATTCAATTAATTTTCTTAATTTATTCTCATGAGTAACTCCATATTTCTATGATCCTCTATTTAATATGCCTTTATGACAAGGTTACAAAGTTTCTAGGGCCATAATGTCCTTTTTACTTTTCATTGTGTAGCTCAATGTTTGTTATATTTATCTGATCTATCTGTCTATCTACCTACCTACCTATCTACCTACCTACCTATTATCATCTATAATAGACTTTCTGACCTTCATTTTTTACACTTTAGTATGCCGTATCTGAATAACCTTGGAACACAGTGACAAACACGAACTGTCATAAGCTAAATACTGACGTTTTTTCTTCTCATTCTTCTTTATGACTGATAGTAAAACTAAAAATCTTCTTGATTGTTTTTAATGTTGCCTTTCAGTTCTGATTGAAACATATATTCTCAACGTCTAGACATGGCATGCTCTAGGAAAGCAAGACTTGGGAAAAAAATCCAAGCAATTTCATGTCATATATACCACATGCCAATAGATGCCACCATTGCACTGTGACAACCGCCTATGCTGTGGTAACAAAGGACAGCCTCCACTCTTCTCCATTCTCCTATTAGAGAATGCTTAAGTATGAAATCCTTAAATATAGTTTGGGAGAACTATACCACATACGCTTTTTTCTTACACCCTTAAAATATGGCTGGAAAGTTAAATTTCCAAGGAAGAACATTTCTCGTTAGTGTTGAATATATTGTTGCTACTGTTACAGCTGAAATGTTACTAGATTGATAATGTTAACTTACAATTATTTTAACCCTTTTATGAGTCAAATTTTGTCCATTATTGAACAAAAACTAAAAGAAAGTTAAAATTAAAAAGCCCACATCAGATTTATGTGTCACACTTGTTGTTTACATATTATCTTGTTTTCTTAAAGTAGTTCAAAATCCATCTATGTTTTAAAATTTACCATAGAAATTTAGGAATACTGCATAAAGTAACATAACAATGTTGTCTGAAATATTTGTAAAAAAAAATCCCATCAGGTCATGGAACACAGAACTCAAACATTAAATACAAGAAAGAATATACAACCATTACAAATAATTTTCTCTTGTGTGTTAGTGAATGCATCCAATTTATGTGCCATTGTACTGAAAGGTAATGTTCCTCTTTCCCTCATTTCCTTTTCTTATAATTCCTGATTAAGATTAATTTGTGATTTATAGTTCTCTTCTTTCCAAACAATTCCACTGACTGGCTTCTCATTAGTGGTTTGTGCTAGCATTAGTAAAATCCATAACCATTTCTACTGTTTTTAACTGATCCTAAAATAGAGATTTTTCAGAATAAAGCTTACGTATATCTCCTTGAATGCTGTATCTCGGGTTAGTTTTCCTACTGCTGAAGCTTAACAGCAACATACTTAAGAGAGATTTATTTCAACAGAGTGAAGAAAAATTTATTCTTTACTCTTTACTGCTTCACTTTTTTTAGAACCCAATTCAAAGTTGCTCAAATTAGTGTGCTTATGTACTATTTTACAATTTCTGTCTATATAGAAACATGAACATAATTTCCTTTAAATACAATTTTAGGAATGGCAAAAAAAATGGAAAATACCATCATATATAACAATGCTATCTTTATCAACTTTTACTACATATCATGGCTCAATAAAAATTTGATGACTTTTGGACAATATAAGATATGTTTGGTTTATTAAAAACCTTACAGAATGATTATAGAGTTACAGAATAATTCTAGTAGAGTTTTCTCTGAGTTGTGGAAATCCTAGTGAACTTTTCATCTTTTTTTCTGATAAGGATTTTATTCTCATAATATAAAAAAGGTTATATATCATTATTCTAACACTAAGCCATCTAATTCTTATATCACTAACTAGCTTACTTGCTACTCTGTTGACTTTTTAATCCCAGTCATCTGAAATTTATTTATTGTCAGATGAAGAGTTTCTGAAATTTTCTACATATGTACACAAAAGAAAGGAATATTTATTTCCTTCACAAAAACTAAGTATTTTAGATAGCATTTTTATAGCCTTATGAAAACATAACTAATTTTTGTCTGCTTCTCTAAGAGACATATATATGTGCCTTAAAGCTACCACATTATTTGACGCCTTTATGAACAATTACTGGAAAGAAAACATTACATGCATTACTTTCACATAGAATTTATTGATAGTTCCTGAATCTTGCAGATTTTTAGAGAGAATTTTGTTTCAAAGAAACCGCAAGTTTGGCCTACATAAACTCAATTCCCCAATGCAATCTTCACATCACCAAACTTGTCCTATCAGGAAACTGCCTATGAAATTTCTGTAGTTTGGGCTGTGAATGACAATAGCAAATGGGACAAAAGGATGCAAAATTAATGCTGGGGCCATGAAAAACAATGAGAGAAAAATTACTCAAATAGAGTTGAATATTGGGCTGTCAAATAGGCTAAATAAGGAATTTATTCCATTACCAGGGTAAATAGACTTTATAAACCTTTCCCTTTGTTAGATAGTGGCAACTGACTGATGGAGTTTCATTGTTTGTGCCCTAAATAGATGAAATACAATATTCTTCTTTCAATTCCACATTACATAACAGGTTTATGGTGGGGAGTGGAGAAGGGAGAACAACTTTTCTTTCAGGTAATATGATACCAGCCTGTATAGAACCCTGACAAGATATAATAGAAAGGACTTTGCATCAACCCAGAGTTCCTTCACTGTCAGCCTGATGCCATAAATGACAGCACTGTTGATTTTCTTCCTTGAAAAGGAAATCCATATTCTTTTTGCAGGAAGAACAGCGCAATGGATACACTCAAATGGGGAGTGGCAGAGATCACCATAACAGTGCGATTATTACTCTGCTCTGTGTCCATTCTCCTCTTTCTCTCTCTAGAGGGATCATGGCTCCTCAGCTGAAGACAGAATTTTCTAATTTCCCCTACAGCTCATTTTACCCATGTGGCTTAAGACACAATATGTCAGTACAAGAAATGTGACAAACTTCTGGGTCATTTCCTTTATTCTAGACTTTTCCTCTTACGATTGGTATATCCTTGGAACCCACATGTTAAGGATGGCAGAACTATCCCATCAGCTGGATGCTTATTTTTTACTATTATATGAGAGATAAATAAACGTCTGTCATTGCTAACCCACTTTCTTTTAGGGTATCCTTTTTGCTAACATCATGGCCTCTATATTCCCAGTAATACAGTTATAGTGCTATTATTTTAAATGTACTATTGTTTCCTACGACCCAGCAATCGCACTACTGGGTATTTACCCTAAAGATACAAATGTAGTGATCCAAAGGGGCACATGCTTATAGCAGCAATGTCCACAATAGTCAAACTATGGAAAGAACCTAGAAGTCCATCAACAGATGAATGGATAAAGAAGCTGTGGTATATATATACAATGGAATACTATGCAGCTATCAAAAGAAACGAAATCTCACCATTTTGCAATCACATGGATGGAACTAGAGGGTATTATACTAAATGAAATAAGTCACTCAGAGAAAGAGAATTATCATATGATCTCTGTGATATAAGGAATCTGAGAGGCAAGGCAGGGTTCGTGGGGGGAAGCAAGGGAAAAAAATGAAACAAGATGGGACCAGGGAGGGAGACAAACTATAAGAGACTCTTAATCTCAGCAAACAAATTGAGGGTTGCTGGGGCACAGGGTGGTAAGGGATAAGGTGGCTGATTATGGACACTGGGGAGGGTGTGTGTTATGGTGAGTGCTGTGAACTGTGTAAGACTGATTATTCACAGACCCCCCCGCCGAAGCAAATAATACATTATATGTTAATTTAAAAATAGCTAATATGTTACTTAGGACTTTTAATAAACCTTTGTGAGTAAAAGTGGCCTATACTTTTCTCTCTTTTTAAAATATTTATTGGGACACCTGGGTGGCTCAGTTGGTTAAGCAGCTGCCTTCAGCTCAGGTCATGATCCCAGGGTCTTGGGATCGAGTCCCACGTCAGGCTCCTTGCTCAGCAGAGAGCCTGCTTCTCCCTCTGCCTCTGCCTGCCTCTCTGTCTGCCTGTGCTCACTCTCTCTGACAAATGAATAAATAAAATCTTTAAAAAAAAAAGTTTGTTTAAAATATTTCTTTATTTTGGAGATAGCGGGGGTGGGGGAGAGGGCACACAAACAGGGTGAGGGGCAGAGGCAGTGGGACAAGTAGATTCCACACTGAATGTACCACCTGACATGGGGATCCATCTCACAACCCTGAGATCATGGCCTGAGCTGAAATCAAGAGTCAGATGCTTAATCAACTAAGGCACCCAGGCACCCCAATATATTTTTCTCTTTTTTTAAATCTTATTATTACTTATTCTTCTCTGTTTTCAGAATCATCATTTGGTTAGCTTAATAATGTGCATGTATATATTTTACCTAAAAAGTGAAAGCAAAGTTGGTCATTTTCTGTAAGAATAGAATACATATTTTCTAAATGAATTATGCATAAGTTTCACATTACTTTTATTTCATCTGAAAATGATGTACAGTGTTGGGAATCAGATATATTTTCAATTGACAAGTCTTGTAAATGTATATTACTAATGAACTCAACCTAAGAACAGCAGAATGTGCAGACTTTCTGGAATAATGCGAAGGCTTTGATACTAGCCAAGAATTTTATTTGAAATCCTAGGAACAGTTATTTTGCTCACTTTGTATATCTGGAGACACTATAATCAGATCACTTAAAATAAGTAATCAGACTTACATGCAAATATCCAGAAAATTCTAAACTTCCCTATATAACTTTGCTTACATTGTTAATGCTCTTGGTCCTAATTCTTTAACAGCAATTTGCTTGTCACTAATTACAAAGAACACAAGAAGGCAACTAACAGATCAAATAATGCCATGTTTATTTTAAGACATATTTAGAATCTAATGAATCCATGATACCTGACAGCTGTGATTTCACTTTTTCACAGATGTTACTAGGTTGGGGAAAATGAAGAATACTAAATTGGCAAATACTCACAATTATATTAAATACTGTTATTGTTTCCATTCCAGAGACATGATTTCTATCTGCAACATCTGATTATTTGAAGAGAAATTGGCAACTTACTTGTTAAAACTGTATCTAAACTCTTCTAGGAAAGCACATTAAACCTAGTCACTATTTGTTGCAGGAAGTAAAATTTGTTCCTCATATTGTGGAATAAGAAGAATGTTGAAAAATATATTGTTGAATAATTCATATACAGTTTTATTCAGTATAAGCCAGCCCAGAAAAAAAGTCTATCCTATATCAAATCACACTCAAATAAAAAACACTGAAAAAAAAAACCCTATATTTTGCTCTAGAGCATCTTATATATCCACAGTATGTATAATAATATATAATAATATATAATTATTTTAGAAGTAAAAATAATTTATCTAAAAACATTATTTTCTTCTAAAACTAAGGTGATTTATAGCTTAGATGTGCTACAAATGTTATTTTCCTTTAGAATTGCCCCTAAAAAGAAACACTTATATGTAAGCTTCATAATTATATACTTACATGTTAAATTTAAGTTACAAGAATATTCACTTCTGTTTACAAATACCTACCCACATAGTCTCAGTTTTAAGACCTGAGTGACCTTGACAATTAAAAGTAGGATAACGGCACTCCCACTCTTGCTCTCTCTCTCTCTCTCTGACAAATAAAATTTAAAAAAAAATTCTGACTAACCAAATTCTGTAAACTATTAACAATAATTTTTAACATGCAATTCATTTACTAAAACTAAAAAGTGTGCGCACCACATGATTCTATACTTTGAAATACATAAATCCATGTTCTAATAGATATCATAGAAGTTAGTGATTACCTGAATGCATATCATGCTCTAGGTACCATGACCAACAGTGGAGTTAAGAAAAAATATAAGATGCTTCCTGTCATCAGGAAGCTTACTCTTAAAAAACAGCCACTGCCACTAAGTTTGTTTGCATAAAGCTCCATCTATTTTTTAAAAAATTATTTATTTGAGAGACAGAGAGAGAGCAAGTGTGTGAGCAGGGGAAGGAAAGTGGGGGTTGGGGAGGGCCAGAGAGAGAGAATCCCAAACAGACTCCCGCTGAGCATGGAGCCTGACTTGGGACTCCATCCCTCCAGAGATCATGACCTGAGCCAACAGGAAGACTCCATAGCTTAACCTACTGAGCCACCCAGGTGCCCCTAAAACTCTGTACCTTAAAAAACAGTCTCATACTCTGAGTCTAAAAAACAAGTCTCCCTCTGATTAATAATAATCATCCTCATATTCAAATAGTCACAAAGACTCAAAACAGCAACGATAAAAGTCTAAGTTTACAATGACATATAAGAATGTATATTAAGTTGGTTATATTCCCAAATCCAGTATTATTATTACTTTATCACATTTTAGAAAAGAGAAAGGCAGGGCTCACATCCTTCAAAACACTTGCCAGTGTCATATACTGTAAGGCAAACAAAGAGCATAGATTCTGTTCTTCAAACCACTAATTCAGGATTATGTTTATCCTCACAGTACACACTTGTTAGGTGAATGTTATTCGTGATAATATATCTCTAACTAAATCTGTCATAGAAATTAGTGTTTTATTTCTCATAACTAAAATTAAAATGAAATCAAAAGTTACCTATATTATTCTCCTTCACCCCTTTCTTCAGTGCAGTTATTTTATTCATTCGCAGTAGGTTTATTTTTTTCTATTTGTTTTCTATGTTGTTTGCCATCTCTCCCTTGTGGATTTTAGTTTAGTTTTTTTTTTTTTTTAGTATGAGAAATATTAATCATTTATTAAAATGTGTTTTATAGCAAAGTGTATACATTTATTTGTGACCATAGCAAGTATTAGAAGCAATTTATCTAATTAAACTTAAAAATGTTTAAGGTGGTTACTTGTTGCTGCCAACTTTATTTATCATCATAAAATATGATTTACTCTTTGAATGACATTTGCATCCTAACTCAATTCTCACTAAAACATATTCTTTATATAGTTCTGCTTCTACTTCCATAATTCCTTACATAAAAAGAAACAACTCTCGTATTTTCTCTATTCAAGGTTCCTCATAAATCTTCTCTCAATTTTGAAAACTTTTCAACATGACTTCTGAATATTTATTTTCACTTCTGTGTAAAAAAACAGATATAATACAACTCAGCTTGTATTATTATTTTAGGCTTATTTTTTTAATGTTTTTTAAAGTTTATATTTTCTTCTTTAATGAAATATAATTAACATATAGTTATACAGGTTTCAGTGTACAATATAATGATTCAACAATTCTATAAATTTCTCAGTGTTCATCTGTGTAAGTATACTTTTAACCCTTTTTATCTATTTCACCCATCTCCCTCTGTCTACCTCCCCTCTGGCAACTATCAGTTTGTTGTCTATATTTAAGGGTCTGTATTTTTGTTTGTCTTCTTTTTTTCATTGTTTGTTCATTTGTTTTGTTTCTTAAATTCCACATGTGAATGTAATCATGTAGTATTTCTGTTTCTCTGATCAACTTACTTCACTTAGCATAATACCCTCTAGGTCCAACCATGTTGCTGCAAATGTCAAGATTTCATTCATTTTTATGGCTGAGTAAATCTTCATTGTAATGTATATATACCACATCTTCTTTACCCATTCATCTACTGATGAACACTTAGGTTGCTTCCATATCTTGGCTATTGTAAATAATCCTGCAATAAAAAGAAGGGCATATATCTTTTTGAGTTAGTATTTTCATTTCCTTTGGGTAAATACCCAGTAGTAGAATCGGTGGATCATGTGGTAGTTTTTTTTAACTTTTTGAGAAATCTCTATACAGTTTTTCAGTGGCTATACCAGTTTGCATTCCCACCAACAGTGCATGATGGTTCCTTTCTCTCATATCCTAGTCAATACCTGTTATTTTTTACACTTTTTAAAAAAAAATTTTAGCCATTCCAAGAGCTGTAAGGTAATATCTCATTGTGGTTTTAAACTGCATTTAGAGTCCATGCATCTTTGAAACAATTTTCAGACGAATTGAAAGTGTTGCAAAATCAGTTGGAAGAATTCCAGTATACTTTTATACTATATTTTTCAAAAGTTACTTAATTACAAAACAACAGTACAAATATGGAACTACAAAATTAACAATGACAGAATAGTATTATCAAGTCTATAAGATGTATTCACATTTTAACAACTTCCCTACTAATGAACATTTCTGGTCTAGCATCAAATTTAGTTGTCATATTGTTTTGGTTTCCTTTATTCTGAAATAATTTTTTAGTCTGTCTTTGTGTTTTTTGATTTTGTTATTAGCCAGTTATTTTGCTGAATTTGGATTTGTGTGATATTTTCTTGTGATTAAATGCAGATTACACAAATTTGGCTACAATGGCACAATAGTTACTTTGTATTTCCAAGGCATCACATCAGGAGGTCCATGTTGTCAGATGTACCCCTTGTTAATTATATTACTTTGTCATTTGGTTATAGTATCACCGGCTTGATTTCTCCCTGAAAACTTGATACTTTCTTTATTTTAATTAAAATATATTTTGCTAAGATTTTTTGAGATTGTTCCCTATTATACTTTTCCACTCTTTTTATCATACCTTAATGAATGAAATACCATGATAGCACTTATATAAGGAATTCAAAATAAGCGTAAGAATGAAACTGGACCTCCATCTTTTTTTTTTTTTTTCCTTTTTAATCTTTTTAATTGGATCCCCATCTTAAAACCACTCACAAAATTAACTCAAGATGAATTAAGGACTTAAATGTCATACCTGAAACCTTAAAATTCCTACAAGAAAACATAGGGAAAAATCTCCTTGACATTAGTCTTAAGAATACTTTTTTTCTGGATAGGACACACCAAAAGCACAAACAACAAAACCAAAGATGAACAAGTGGGACTTACATCAAACTAAAAAGTTTCTGCATGGTAAAATAAATACACAGCAAAATGAAAAGTCCACCAATGGAATGGGAGAAAGTATTTGCAAAAACGTGTATCTGATAGAGGGTTAAAACCCAAAATATGTAAGAAATTCAAATAACTCAATAGTAATAACAATTATAGTAATAATAAAATCCAACAATTAAAAACAGTTTCTCAATTTAAAAATGGGCAAAGGACTTGAATAGACATATCTCCAAAGAAGAGATATCACCTCACACCTGTTATTATTGCTATTATACTGAAAACCAGTAAGAAGCATTAGCCAGGTTATAGAGAAAGGGAACCCTTGAACATGCCGATGGGTATATGAATTTATGCAGACACTATGGAAACAGTGTGCAAATTCCTCAAAAAACTAAAAATAGAGCTACCATATAATCCAGAAATCTTAATCCTGGGTATATATCCAAAGGGACTGAGATATCCATACTCGTGATTTTCATAGTAACCAAGACATAGGAGTAACTGAAATGTCCATCAACAAGTGAATAAAGAAAATGTGATATGTATATATGAGGGAACAGATTCAACCTACAAAGAAAAAACAAAAAAAATCCTGGCATTTGTAGCAACATGGATGACTCTAGAGGACATTATGTTCAGTGAAATAAGCCAGACACAGAAGGACAAATACATGTTAGCATTTATATGAGGAATCTAAAATAATCGAACTCATAGAAACAGACAGTAGAACGGTGGTTGCCAGGGTCTGAGAGAAAGGGAAACAAGGAGGTAGTAGCCAAAGCTACAAAGTTTCAGTTATGCAAGGTGCATATATCCTAGAAATATACTGTACCTCAGTGTGCTTATGGTTAAGACTACTGTATATATATTTTAAAAACTTACTGAGATGGTACATCTTATGTTAAGTGTTCCTTTCACAACAAAGAAATCTATGAGTCATATATATTTGTTTTTGTCTTACTTTTTTCTAATTGTATTATAAACCTCTTGAGGACAGAATCCAGATATTTACTTCATGTAATTTCTCTCTTCCTCAAGTGCCCTGAAAAAAGTGTTCTTATGGATTTCAATAACCATGCATGTACAGTACTTATATTTTAATGATGAAAACCTGAGCAGAAATCTAAGCCTGTGTACCCTTTTTTTTTTCCCACAATAATTTAATAAACAGAGCATAGGACGAGTAACTTAAGGCATAGAGTTCGGCCTTGGAACAAACTACTTTAGATTCAAATCTTAACTCCAAAATACAATAGCTTTGCAACCTGGATATGGTAAGATGACATCTCTGAAGTAAACCTTCCTATCTTTTAAATGTAGATGATGTTAACTATTGAGAATGGAATGTGATAACATAAATGTTTTAGTCAGTTTGGACTTCTGTAACACATCACTATACACTGGGTGGCTTTAAACAACAGAAATTTATTTCTTGTTATGTAGGCTGGGACTCCAAGATCAGGGCGCCAGGTGGTCCGAATCTGGTGAAAATTTTCTTTGGGGTTGCAGACTACCAAGTTATTGTGTCTTTCATGGCAGAGAGGGGAAGCAACGTCTTTCTCTGGTAACTTTAGTAAGGGTACTAATCTCTTCATGAGGCTATACCCTCATTACCTCATCTAACCCTACTTACATCTTAAAGGTCCTATTTCCTAACAGCATCACATCAGGAGAGATGGACAGGTAGTGTTTAACACATGCATTTAGGGAAAAGCAAATATTTGGTCTTTAACATTTTGCCTATGGCCCCCCAAATTCGTGTTCTTTTCATATGCAAATTAATTAATTGCTTTCCCCAATTCCCATTCCAGCATCATCTCTAGAGTCTAAAATCCAAAAAGTCTCACCTAAATCATATATGACTCAAGGTTTGATTAATACTAAGACAAAATTCCTCTCTAGCTGTGAACCTGGAAAACCAAAAAGTTAATTGCATCTAAAATACAATAGCAGTATATAGCAAGTGATGAATTACCGAACTTTACATCTGAAACTAATGATACGTTAGCTAACTGAATTTAAAGAAATAGGGGTGCCTGGGTGGCTTAGTTGGTTAAGCATCTGCCTTTGGCTCAGGTCATGATCCTAGGGTCCTTAGATAGAGCCCTGATTTGGGTTCCCTGCTCAGCAGAGGGCCTGCTCCTCCCTCTCCCTCTGCCTGCTGTTCTGCCTACTTGTGCTCTCTATCTCTCTATCAAAAAGATAAAATCTTTCAAAAAAATAAAGAAAGAAAAAGATGTTTTTTATACAGAAAAAAATAAAATACAACAGTGGGATAGGCTTAGGATAGACATGTAAGGGATTGCTACATTTGTTAACTTATTAGATGTTGCATATGAAATAAACATGTATGTGGTACACTTAAGACCATATAACCAGTTTTTTGTTTGTTTGTTTGTGGAAGAGGGAGACAGTGGAGGGAAAGGTCTTTTGGCCTGAGACGCAGGGGACTTGGGAAATTTACCTAACATCTCTGGCCCTTTTTTTACTCTTCATTTCAGGCATCTAGGGTTAAAACTGCTTTACAGAGTACCATGGTTCTGTGGAGGTGTCTCAGAGCAGATGAACATCTGTGACTTCTGAACAACCTCCCCACTTCAATCAGACCGGAGTAGATCCACTCTGTCATACATGCCATTCTGCTTGAGATTTCACCTGACAAAAAGAATCTTCTGCTTGAGAACACTGGCTTACTGGCTCTGGATCAAGTAGTTTTCCTCTGCATTTATGCCTCAACCCTAGGCTTGCTAGTAATTCCACTGAACCCAAGGCAAGGCCCCAACAGTGACAGCTGCCTCAGATTCAAGTTTGTTTGGCTTTGCCAGTTCTCATCACCAGAGAATGAACAAGTACAGTCTCTTCCAATCTGAGACTGGTAGAACATAGCCCAGGCCATGTTCTAGCTAAGACCTGGGAACCTTGAACCTTGAACCTTATCTCCTGGTTCTTCTTAATGCCCCTAGAAGACATCCTTGCCCTCTCTTCCATCTTGTTGTTCATAAACCAGTAGTATTATGGTGGTGGGCAGGACATTTGCATGTTTGTTTCTCAAAGTTTGTTGAGAAAGAGTGGGTGACTTTTGTATTAAAGTGACAGTAATAAGAAGAAATCTTTTCAAAATGCTACCTAAAGGAAGCTGAGAACTCTTCCAGGGGTGATCAAAGGATTTTCTATTGCAAGTGGCCACCTATTAATTTGAAGAGGAACTTGAATGATATTACAATATAATACTAGAGGAAAAAAAGGCAGTAATTTAGAAATAAAAAGAATATAGTAACCAAATGAATACTTATTTTCCCCATAAAGTTGACTCCTACACTATTAAAAGTCAAGTCCTTAATAGGCTCATAAATGAGCTTTCAAAACTAGCATTGAAGAGGATTTTTAACCCTTTATACATTGCTAAATTAAAGAACTTAATTTTTCATAAAAATAACAAGGTTTTTAATTGATATTATGAAGGTTAATGCTAACCTTCCTACAATTAACATCAGACCAAACACCCACAATATCATTCATTTATTTGTGCATTTGTCCTGGTCTTGCGGAGCGCCCACTGTGTGGAGGCACTGATTTAATCCACTGAGTTACATTAAAGAAAGGCATAGTCCATGACCCATACTTCTAAGAAAGAGTCAGTACATTCGTATTTAAAAAAATTATCTGTACAGAATATCAACTCAAGGTTACATAAATGTAACAAAACCGTATCAGTATTTTTATTTTCTTTTTATAAATATGAATAATTGATTCCTTGCATAAGCAAAAGGAGAAAAACATGTAGAAAAGTGCAATAATTTACTCTGCGATTCTGTAGAGTAATTAACTAAAGCTTGAAAATTGCTGATCAAATAACTTGGAAAAGCTTATTAACTTGGAAAACCTTTAACAATATTCTTTTTATTCTTGTTTTAACATATTTTAAATTTAATTTCTTATAAATGATAGTGGATTATCTTCGTGACCTTTTTCTCAGTGTCAGACAGAAAAGAAGGAGAAAGAGGGAGAGAGGAAGACGAGGAGGTGGAGGAGGAAAAGGAGGGAGGAGAGGAGGAGGAGAAGGCTGAGACTGAGAGGCAAAAAAGAAAAAGTGAGTGAAAAGGGTTTGTTAAGGTCTCCAGTACAAAATCTGCTTATTTTTAGGTCAAAAGCCTTTTTGGTGGCTACATACATATATTGACCAAGAAGGCCTTAACATTTCCCTAAGCTTGTCTAAACTTTTGAAAGTTTTCTTCCTGATTATAATAAGACCCTGACCCCCTTTTTCTTAGGGTAAACAAAACAAAACAAAGCAAACAAAAAAAAACTTACTTTGTAAAACTTAAAACCGTAAACTCTTTCTCTGTCCCTTTGGGATATAAATTTTTTCCTAGCATCTTGCCAGTTTTACAACCCAGGAATGACTTTCTCAAAGACCTGGAGCCATCTCTTTGAAATACAATCATCAGGAAATATAGAGACCCTAACTCTTTGTCCGTGTGGAAGGGTAGGGGCCTAACTTTATGTGCACCAATTAGCAGACACACTTTGTCTGATGACCTCGACCAGTCTCCACCTTAAAGTCCTCCCACCCTCGCCCCCACCCCCTGCTTTTGTACTAGCTCACATCAATGCTTTAAC
Organism: Martes martes; assembly: GCF_963455335.1. NCBI lineage: Eukaryota > Metazoa > Chordata > Mammalia > Carnivora > Mustelidae > Martes > Martes martes. The sequence goes on along the minus strand of NC_137891.1, from coordinate 27,598,727 downwards.
TCTCTTTTACCTCTCATTTCAGTGGAGGTAAATTTAATCTTTTTTCCCTATGGCGGTAGTCTTGAAGAAAGTCTTCTTCGCCTATTTAACTTGTCAGGTATAATTTTATTTTATTTATTTATTTATTTTTTACAATATCAGAAACTGAAACAAAATAAAGGTCAGTAAAAGGCACTAGAAATGCCAAAAATGTTATAAATAAAATTATATGCAACACCAGTAACCTGGCCATTTCAGAATTTGAAAAATTCACGATACAATTTTGCCCCTTAGAGAAAAAAGAAGCAACACATAAATATACTATTTTTAAAATGAAAATAATTTATAATTCTATTAAGTATAAAATAATCCTTTAGCTACTCTTCCCACTCTCTTGAAATTTTGATAACTATATGTTGAATTGTTTCAACGTTTTATGTGCATATGTACGTATAAATGAATATATTTTGTTACATTTATTACTTGTTTGGAATCAAATTCTGTTTTGTTCTCTTCTTCAGTTAATGCTATACTTTGAAGTTCTACGTCAGAATACAAGAGCTTGGTGTTAGAATAATGATATACAACCTTTTATATTATACCAGATGAGATGAGATACAGAGATGATCAGATCTCGTTGATCAGATAAAAGATGAAAAATATACTAGGATCTGTACTTAGCACTCCATAATTCTTAATGAGCCACACATATTTCTTGTATTTTCCAAGATCATCAAAATTTTATTAAGCTATGATATGTACTAAAGGCAGATGAAGACAGCATTGTTAAATGGGACGTCATTCTCCATGTTTATTACCATTCCTAAAATTATATTCAGCGAAACAGCAGAAATAGCCACCATTCCCTAGTCTGTTTTACAGACAACCACCAGGAGCTTTCACCACTGAAGAAATCAATGGCCAGGACAGCTGCAACTGAAGCCCTGTGGATTTCACTGGTTTTTGCTCCACAAGTATCTGCATTCACTCCAACCACCCGAGTCCCTCCCTACTCCCTTTCTAATCCCCGCTGGAGCCCTGGACATGCACCAGCAGCCAGGCCAGGCCTTGGTGGCTACATTAGTGTATAGAGTGCCACACTACACCCCCAATGTTAATCCTTACTGCTGTGTGCATTCTAGAGGCCAGCCCCTCCAGCCATGTATTTGCACACTGCTGGCCTGACACCTGTTATTGGCCTCCAGTGCCATGTGCAGACCTGTGGCAAGGTCATACAGCCATGCAAGTGCACACCAATAGCTGAGGCCCCCAAAGCTGTTTATGGGTCTGGATTCTCCCATCAAATTGTATAGCATGAATGAATGGATTAAAACAAAAACAAAAGAACAACAACAAAAAGTAAAACCCAGCTATATTCTGCCCTCAAGAGATACACTTTAGTTTCAAGGATACAGACAGGCTCAAAGTGAAGGTATGTGGAAGGATGTTTCATGCATACGGAAACCAAGAGAGCAGAAATAGCTATTTTATATCAGACAAAATAGATGTCAGTTAAAAAAAAAAAAAACATTAGCAGGAAACAAAGGTCATTATATTATGAAAAGGGATCAATTAATCAAGAGGATATACCAATTGTTAAGTATAACATCATGTTAAGTATAACATCATGTTAAGTATAACATGTTAAGTCAACATCAGAGATTCTAAATATGTTAAGCAAATACTAACAGATATGAAGGGAGTAATAACCAACAATACAGTAACAGTGAGAGATTTCAGTATCTCACTTTCAACAATGGATAGATCATCCAAACAATAAATAAAAAAGGAAACAGTGAATTTGAAAAATACTTTAAACCAATTAAACCTAACAGACCATTCTATCAAATAGCAGCAGAATACATATTCCTCATGGAAATTCTTCCAGGATACTTTATGAATGTATTATAATTTATCATTTAATTATGAATTATGCATATTTTCCTTCTGACATTCTAGTTTGTACCATTTTTACTTATGTGATTAGTTTTAACATGGAGCTGTTAATTGCCTTTGCCATCAAATGAAATGTAAGGCAAAAAATGACATCTTAAAAGTTACTCTCAGGCGCCTGGGTGGCTCAGTGAGTTAAGCCTCTGCCTTCATCTCAGGTCATGATCTCAGGGTCCTGGGATCGAGTCCCACATCGGGCTCTCTGCTTGGAAGGGAGCCTGCTTCCTCCTCTCTCTCTCTGCCTACTTGTGATCTCTCTCTCTGTTAAATAAATAAACAAATTCTTTAAAAAAAAAGTTACTCTCAATATTTTAAGTTTCTAGTCCGGTTAAAGCAATTTATTTTGTCTGGAAGAAATGATGCTATATATACATGAAATATCATTCACTATTTTAATAAAAGTGCAAATACAATAGAAGAATAAATTTTGGAGAGAATTATCTCTTTTGAATAGACAACTCTCCTAGATTACTCTTGTAGAGTGTAACTGAATTTTATTTAAAAATATTTAAGTCTATACTATCAGTGACTTATCTTTGTAAAGAACCAAAAATAAATAAAATTCAACACATTACATGTTTAAAGTCTTATATTTTCCTTTTTGTGGTAACTATGATCACTTTTTGTATATCACTCTTTACGATCAATATGAATCATCATGTAAAGGAAAAAGAAGGTGTATGCTGTATGTATCTATGGGCATATGGAATAGCTTATGAATATGATAATTATTTTAAATATATTTTACATATAGTTCTAATGATTATGCCTCTGAAAACACTTCAGGTACATACACTCTAATGTGAAGATCTCAGAAGAAAGTAAATCATGGGAGGATAGAAATTTTTTATATTTTACCTCATAAACCTATGTAGATACACCATGGCTAATGAAAATGCATTGCGTATTGCATTCATGTTGATAGGAGTAAGAGATGTGTCATATTTATGGTGGTAAGAGTGCTAGATAAAAAATTAGAAGTTTGACTTTTCTGATTTTCCTTTGGTCACTGATTTCTAGTTTCATACCAGTATAGCAGGGTTTTTATTGTCTTAAAATTTAAGACTTTTGTGGCCTAATATGATCTATCCTGGAAAGAGAAAAATGTGTATTCTCTTTCTATTGGATGGGACATTGTGTATATACCTCTTGGGTCCTTTTGGTCCATAGTATTGTTCAAATTCTCTGTTTTCTTATTGATTTTCTGTCTCGATTGCTATCTGTCTGATAAAGGTTAATATCTAAAATACATGCATCTCCTACAACTCAGCAGCAAAAGAAACAAAAACCTAATAAAAAAAATAGGCAAAGGACTTTCATATAGATACTTTTCCAAAGAAGACAGACAAGTGGCCACCAGTTATATAAAACTGTGCTCAACATCATTAATCATACAAAAATGAAGATCAAAACCACACTGAGATATCACCTAACACTTGTTGGGATGGCTATTATAAAAAATCCAAAAGATAACAAGTGTTGGCGAGTATGTGGAGAAACTGGAATCATCATACACTGTTGGTGGGAATGTAGAATGGTGCAGTCACTATGAAAAACAATATGTCGTTTCTTTAAAAAATTAAAATAGAACTATCATATGATCCAGCAATCCCACTTCTGGGTTTTTATCCAAAGGAACTGAAATTAGGATCTCGAAGAGATACTGCAGTCTCATGTTCATTGCAACACTTAGTTTCAGTATCAAAGATTTGGGAAAAAACAAAGAAACAAGTATTCATCAATAGATGAATGGGTAGAGATATACAGAATACTATTTGGCTTAAAAAAAATTAAGAAATCCACTCTGCGGCACCTGGGTGGCTCAGTTGGTTAAGCATCCAACTCTTGGTTTCGGCTCAGATCATGATCTCAGGAGTCCTGAGACTGAGCCCCACATCTGGCTTCCCACTGAACAGGGAGTCTGCTTCCCCTCTTTATCTCTCTCTCTGCCCTTCCCCATGCTCATGCACTCTTTCTCTCTCTAAAACAAACAAATAAATCTTTAAGGAAAAAAAAAAAAGAAAGAAATCCACTATTTGTGACAACACAGATGAATCTAGAGGAAATTTTTCTATGTGAAATTAGTCAGTCACAGAAGGACAAGGATTGTGTGATTCCACTTAAATGAGGATTTTAATACAGTCAAAGCCATAAAAAGAGAATGGAACAGTGGTTTCCAGGGACTCAGGGGAAGGGCAAATGGGAAAGGTTGCTCAGTGGATATAAAGTTTCAGTTATGCAAGATGAGTAAGTTCTAGAGATCTGCTGCACTGCTGTACAACATAGTACATATGGTTAACAATACTGTATTGTGGACTTCAAAATATATTGAAAGGAATGTTCTCAGGTTTTCTTCACACACACACATACATGTACACGCATACATATATATACACACACAAAAGAATAGAGGAAATTTTTGGATGTGTTGAGTATGTTTAATAACTTGGTTATGGTGATGGTTTCATATGACAATGCTACTATCTGGTATATGTTTGAATAGAGTCATCCATGTGTTAGTCATAAAGAAAGTTAGTGTATAACTTTCAAAAGAAAACAAAGGTTCTCTTTCATGTGTCTGCTAAAATTCTATGTAACTCAGATTTTCTCCTCTAAGATAAGGCAAAATTATTGATGTTAACCATGAATCTAGTCTGGAATAAAATAAATAATTTAAATAAATTAAAATGTTAATTAAATAGCTCAGAAATATAGACACTGTCTATATATCCTAAATCAATATACTAGAATCAGTATATATATATAATATATATGTATATATTTTTTAAGATTTTATTTATTTGTTTAACAGATAGAGATCACAAGTAGGCAGAGAGGCAGGTGGGGAGAGAGAGAGGAGGAAGCAGGCTCCCTGCTGAGCAGAGAGCCTGAGGCGGGGCTCGATCCCAGGACCCTGGGATCATGACCTAGCTGAAGGCAGAGGCTTTAACCCACTGAGCCACCCAGGTGCCCCATAGAATCAGTATATTTTTTAAAAGTAATTTCAAGAATATTTTGGAGTGAGAATAATGACTCATACTAGTTCAATTAGATTCAGAATTAAAATATTTTAAGTTGATCTAGTGTCATTTTTCCCAGACATACATATAATTTACTAAACCATTTTGACTTTTTTTTTTCTTTTAAGAAAGGGAAAGAGAGGAGGAGGAGGCAGGAGAGGGGCACAGGGAGAGGGAGAGAGAGAATGTCAAGCAGACTCCACACACAGTGCAGAGTCTGACTTGAGGCTCAGTCTCACAACCCTGAGATCATGACCTGAGCTGAAATCAAGAGTCAGATGCTTAACTGACTGTGCCACCCAAGTGCTCCTAGACCATCTGAATTTAAGTGAAAAAAAGTAACATATATAAATTGCTAAAATGTCACAGTTAAAACCATTGTTTATTTTTAACCTTCTACAATGGCAAATAGTGGCCAATCTGTTTCCTTCTGAAAGTATTTCCTCTATTATTTTGTTCTTCATTCACAAATAGATCGGAAATGTTTTAAAAAAAAAAAGTGGTATCTAGAATGCATGTAGCACTTCTGGGCTCACTATTTTCCAGTTTCTAATTATCCTTTATAATGTGTTCCTGCTTATTTTTATAGATCTCTCAATTTTCCCTCTTACTGAATATAACTAAGTAATTACAAAGCAAAGTACAGTTTTATAACAAGATAATTTAACAAAATTAGAAACATTGAAAAGTTAAACACTAAACAGGTAAAGAAAATTGCTACATTAGCATGAACAGAACAATCTTCTGTGATGACAAATCATTCACTAAGAAAAATAATCAACAGAAAAAAACGAACTGTTAGGAATAAAAACAATAAAACCTTCGAACACTTATTTTAAAACAAATTGGAATCTTTATGGACATTTTATATGTTGGCTATTACAATTTTAATTAGACAAGGATGGGTAATAAACTAACCACAACAGCCAAGTTTGTGAAGAGTAAAATCTGTCTCTAAGTATTGAATCCTCCAAGAAAAAGAAGGTAGTCTCGATATTTGTCTTCATGACAGACTTTTGTTTTGCAATCATGCCACATGCATAACACTCCTTCAATTCTCCAGATTAAACAAATTGTATTCTAGAGGGGAAAACTATGTTTATGAAGAGAGAGCTACAATGTTAAAGAAATATCATGTGGTTTAATACACAAAAGAAAAATCAATTACAACATTTTAAAATACATGGAATAAATAGAGGTTAATAATAGGTTATTTAATCACAGTTTACAATTATAGGACGTCAGGTAAATAAAAATAAATAAAAGTACTTACGCATAGGGAATACAACCATGGCTACATAATTTGGTACTTCCAGCTTCTAATACTATGCCTGCAGAATAAAAAGTCTTAATTCCTGTATAAGTGAATCTGTAGTGGTTTTTTAAGCGGATTTCCTTCTATTTTTTGTTTTATGGATGTATGTATCTATGTGTATATATATGTATGCAATCTCTACATCCAAAACAGGTCTCAAACTCAAATACCCCAAAATCAAGAATCTCATGCTCTACCAATTGAGCTAGCCAGGCACCACAATTATACATAATTTTTAATTAATAAAAATAATTAACTTCGGGGCACTTGGGTGGCTCAGTTGGTTAAACAACTGTCTTTGGCTCAGGTCATGATCCTGGAGTTCCGGGATCGAGTTCCGCATTAGGCTCCCAGCTCCACAGGGAGCCTGCTTCTCCCTCTGACCTTCTCCCCTCTCATGCTCTCTCACACTGCCTCTCTCAAATAAATAAATAAATAAATAAATCTTTAAAAATAATTGATTTTATTTAATTAATTCAAGTCCCTCTAAATAATTTGTCATTGGCCAAATTTCCCGGACAGCTGACTTTAAGACAGATATTTGCATGCAGGCATTTAAATATAACGTGTGCTACATAATAACATTTTTAAAGGAGTATGGGTAGCAGAATGGAGCCGACAACTCAAGTCAATCCCATAGGGAGTTTTGAAGTTGGAATGGCCCTTCCAGCATCTCCAACTAAGAAAAAGGAGCTTGGCCTTTTTAGCCCAGAGTCCTCCCTGGAGAAGGATGCAAATCCCAGCAAGACAATGCCCTTTGGGCTATGGGAATCCCTACTCAGAGCTGTGAATCACTGGTAGCACATACTTCTGAAGGTTGAGGGAGTGAGTTCTTTGGTCTTAGCAGCAATGTCCACAATAGCCAAACTGTGGAAAGAGCCTAGATGTCCATCAACAGATGAATGGATAAAGAAGATGTGGTATATATACACAATGGGATACTATGCAGCCATCAAAAGACATGAGATCTTGCCATTTGCGACGACGTGGATGGAACTAGAGGGTATCATGCTTAGCGAAATAAGTCAATCGGAGAAAGACAACTATCATATGATCTCTTTGATATGAGGAAGTGGAGATGCAATACGGGGGGGTTGGGGGGAGGTAGGAAAAGAAAAATGAAAAGATGGGATTGGGAGGGAGACAAACCATAAAAGACTCAATCTCAAAAAACAGACTGAGGGTTGCTGGGGGGAGGGGGGACGGGAGAGGGTGGTGGGGAAATGGACATTGGGGAGGGTATGGGCTATGATGAGTGCTGTGAACTGTGTAAACCTGGCGATTCACAGACCTGTACCCCTGGGGATAAAAATACATTATATGTTTATTAAAATTTAAAAAAAAAAAAAAACAGTATCTGAGGGGCACCTGGGTGGCTCAGTGGGTTAAAGCCTCTGCTTTCGGCTCAGGTCATGATCCCAGGGTCCTGGGATCAAGGCCCATGTTGGGCTCTCTGCTCAGCTGGGAGCCTGCTTTCCTTCCTCTCTCTCTGCCTGCCTCTCTGCCTACTTGTGATCTCTGTCAAATAAATACATAAAATCTTAAAAAAAAAACAAAAACAAAACAGTATCTGTATGAAACACCACTGTGTCCACAATAGGTCCCTCCTTGTGTTGCATGGATTTACTTGCTTTATATAGTAAGTTCATTTTGTCTGGGACAGAATTTTTAGAATTCTGGTCTGTTTCTTTTCTTAGGAAAATATTCAGGGAGAAAAAAGATAATACAAACAATTGCCACTCCTGCTTGTATTTGGTTTGAAGACCAGAACTGACACTAACCACTTCCATCTTGATCACCCACTCTGGATTCCCCTCTGCCTCAAATGGGTCTCTTGCCTGGTGGGGTGACCCAGATCTGCTGAGGAGTCTGAACTGGTTAACACAAACCTATTAGGCTATAGTAGCTGCAGTTGGTCATCTGAAGTTAAAACGGAATAGTTATCAAAGCATGCCTCAAGTGGATTTTTGGAGTGCCAATCATTTGCCACCCTGATCAATTATAAAGCACAATGACCACTTCCTTGTGATGACCAATTACCTCTGCCAGTATGGTAGCCAAATTCTACTCTACTCTACTCTACTCTACTCTACTCTATTCTATTCTATTTTTGCTTGATGGGCTTTTGGCAAAAGGAACCTAGAATGATCAGGCAGCAGCTAAAACTTAACAATGCTGTGATTCTATGTTAGCTTGTATCCCATGGTGGATTATTTCCCTATGTAAAAACAAACAAACAAAACCATTGAGACTACTGTTTCAGAGACCGTTAAGTATGTATTCCATAGCTGATTATCAGAATTAATGTCGAGTGGAGTTATTCCTAATTCTTCCCCTTGGTATCCATTCCCAGGTAACACAACACTCTATCTTGATCTTTGATTTAGAGTATGTATGTATAGCATCATGGGGTGTAGTGCCTTTTCACTCCAGGGTTTCATTTTCAAGATGGTTATGAAGGTGTGATAGCAAGGAGCTCCTTCTTCATTTTTATCAGGTCAACAGCTTCGGGAAAGTTTGTTATATGATCCATAGCCAGCGGATGCCATGGTCCTGTGTTCACTGCTGCACTTCTTTGGTTATAAAGTGAGTTATTCGGTTTGATGTAACATTATGCAGCATACTATGTTAATGATAGAAACAATTCATGAGCTCTTGTAATGCTCCTAAGTGATACTGCCTAAAGCCATGTGAACAGGCAATAAAAATCTGTACCTGAAAAAATGTGAAATTTCAGTCAAAATGAATTGTTTCCCCATCAGAAGTTGGAAAAAAATTAAATGTAGTCAACTTACCATCAGATAGCCATTCTTTTTTTTTTTTTTTTTTCCTAAAAGGAATGGTGCCTTATTTGGAGATCAGTATTCTTTTTGTTGCTAGCAGGATGTACACTGAGAAAGTAAATAGAAACTCAGGCAGTGGAGGCCTACACTGTGGGCTCAAAGAATAGTCTACATCCATAATACCATAGGTATTCTGTCCACAAGTCCATTTTACCAGAACTGATGATTCTGATGGTAGGCTCTGGATGACATTAACTGGCCAAATCATTGTTTATTTAATTGTTTAGTGTGCTTTAGTTGTAGATGTTGCCTGTTAGATATTAACATGGAATACAAAGATGTTTGTATTTCAACAGATCCGTTAATATGCCTCTTCCCTGCTTGTTTCCATTCTTCCCATCTTTTTATTCCAAGTTTACTAAGTATTGTTCCTTCCTTCACGGGAACTGCAAAATATTATAATTTTTCTTTTGGACAAAAATGCCCCCGAATGCTCTAGACCACTGATGTTAGAAGTCCTTGAAATTTCATGGGGTTTAACTACCATGTTCTGGAATGTATGTATCTTACCAAAGTTCTTGCTGTGTCTTCTTATTCATATGTTTAGCTTGTTGTCAGCAATATGGTACATTTATATTATGTTTGAAAGGTATGCAATTATCCCTTCTAAGTTAAGGTAAACTTCTCTTCCACTTGCCATATATGAAAAGAAAAGACATATTTGCCTGATTCAATTCATGAGTACATTCAGTGTACTTGAGGCCATGTTAAATTGTTCCTACAATTGATGCTAGACAGGACAGAACAAAAATTGGAGCTAGTGCTTGACTGATACTAAGGTAATGCAGTGTTCTGTGCAGCATCTGTCTTCATTGTTTCTCACAAGAAGTCTGCTGTTATCTTTGTTCTTTTGTATGTAATATGTCTTTTTCTCTGGCTTTTAAAGAGATTTTCTCTTTATTCCTGCCTTTCAGAAATTACTTTATGGTGTGCCTTATTGTGGTTCTGTTTGTAATTGTTCTGCTTGCATAGATTTACATTTTGTATTTTTTGAATTTAGTGAATTTACATTTTGTATTTTTGAATTTAGTGTTTTATTGAATTTAAAACATTTATTCTATTTTTTTTTCATAAAATACATTTCTGATTCCTTCATTTCACTCTTTGGGCCTCCAATTACATATATATTAAACTTTCCCAAATTGTCCCAGGTTGCTGAGCCTCTGTTATCTCTTCCTTAGGTTCCTACACACACACCATTTTTGCATTTCTTTAGATTGTTTCTATTGCTAAATCTTCAAGTACAGTGATTTTTTTTTCTTCCACAGTGTCTAAACTGTTTTTAATGTCATTCTATACAATTTTCATTTCAGTTACTATATTTTGCATCCCTAGTTAGTCCATTCAGTTAAGTCTACTTTTATATTTTTCATTTTCTCTTCATTATATTCATGTTTTATATTAATCCTTGAGCATATTTATTAATAATTGCTGTATAGTAAGTTTGCATGTAGAGTGAGTTGGACTGGATGTTGGATATTGTCAATATCGTGGTTTTGAAAGTACAGGGTTTTTTTCTTCATTTTGGGTGTGATTTGTTGTTTTATGACTGTCCATTAACTTATTTGTGAGCTGACTGGATATTTTTTTAAGTCAATTGATGTGTTTTAACTCATGTCATGAGTAGCCTATTGAATTGTTTCAGTCCAGCCTTGCTATTAAGGTATTATAACTCTTATTTCCCATTGAAAACCTGTGCATTACATATGATCTCTCTACGTTATCAGGCAGTAACATGAACATCTCTTAGCCCTTGGGGAGTTCTGCAAATTGCTCATCTTACTACTGTCCAGTAGTTGTTCCTTACTTGTGGTTTTCACCTCAGGTAAGGGCAGCTTAGTACTCAGAAGCAGAATTAAAGATGAACCTCCAGAGATTTTTTTTTCCCCAGTATAACTCCATCTCCTCCAAATCCATGGCTCACAAATTCCAGCAACATAATTCTTCTAGAATGTAAATTTATGTTTCCAAAACTCAGTGAGGCCATTATGCAGGTTGGCTTCTTTATTACACTATAGTTAAGAGACAGCAGCAAGTGAATATCCAAGATGACTGCAGGGCATATTTTGTCAGTTTCCCATAGCTTAGAAATCTTCATCCTAAACTGTACATTTGCCAGTCTCTGAAAGTAACAAGTTCATATTTTTTACTTAGGTTTTAGTTATTTACAGAGGTAGGGTAAGTCCAGTAGAAATTACTCTAACATGGTCAAAAATAGAATTCATCTACTTTTAATAATCTCTTGTACACCTTTAAGATTATATTCTCTGAAGAAATAAGATTAATATATTGATGTGTATCTTTCCACACGTTTATCTACAGATGGACATCAATTTAAGATTGTGCTCATACTATTCATACTATTATCTCCAAAAAGGCATTATTTTACTTAATTATTTAGATTTTGCAATAGAAATCTTGATAGTTTTTTCTGGATTAAGATGGTATAAATGAAAAATATTATGTTGCTTCATGTTACTTTTAATTCTGTCTAGAATCTCTTCAAAATTTCTCTTCATCTCTAAATTTTAGAAATTTTACCAGCATATTATTATATTACAACAAATTATAACATTATAATTTGTGTAAATTGTTTCAAAATGAAAAACAATTCTCCCTTTATTAATTCCTATTGTTATTTCTCTTCTATGTATTAATATTTATGTTATAGTTTCTATTGAATATTGGCTTTCCTAGAAATCATCTTCATGACTGTAACTCTATATCTGTTTTCCAGATTGAAAACACAATTTCCAAATTTTACCTCTAATTTCCAGTTTGAAAATATAATTAATAATTTCTCCTGTAGTGTGTCATATTTTCTCCATTTGGTATTCCAAAATATTAACTTAGTTTTCATTTCTTTCAGAAGAGATGATTTCTTTAAGTCCAAACCTGCAATCATTTTTCTTTCATAGACTTTATATGAATGCTTCCATTAAGTTCTCCTTTATAGCAGCCTCCTCTAGCATTGGGATTGATCTTCCTCCTTCTTTTTATTGTATAAATCATGATACTCCAGCCATTGCATATGGGGCCTCTCAACATTGGTTTTGGTCTTCACATTAGGTAGACAGTCAAAGATAATGTATGAATATTTTCTTCAGTGGCCTGGTGTTGACTAGAGAAACAAAAAGGACTTCTATCTTTTAGGGGAGCCCATATGTTTATATCTCTTTCTTTTTAAGTACAGTTTGTAACAGGGAACCTTCAAATAAAATGTATTCTCTTCCAGTGTTAAAGCAATTGATGTGAACATCTTAACTCTCCTATAATTACATGTAGCTAAGGATTTACCAATATGTCTTTGTGGTCTGCTCAGAAAATCAAGCTATTGGCTGGACTTCACCCAAGGCTCCTCCCAAGTCTTAGTAGTTTTCCCAAAGCCCAAATTACTAAATACATTAAATACTTCTACCTACTAAACACCTATTCACATATACACGTCTCACTGAGAACTCAATTTCTTAAGTATAACAAAGATCTTCTTCAAACTCCAAAACTTTGTGATGGTTAATTTGTTACTCAACTGTCCTACCAGAGAGTTAGAGTGGATAAGAACACAGATGTGTTTAAGTCACTTTATTTCCAAACATTACTCTTAGTTATTTAATATGTATTAGGATCACTTAATAAAATATGAATTTGAAGGTATAACAATCACCATATTATAATAGATTAATGGTAAAAATATCGTGTTAAGTTTTAGATAATCACTCTCAAAATGGCATTCATATTCCTGTACATTTCATTTTCAGCATATATTAATTTAATTTCTCTAAATCAGTTTGAATTGCTTTATGCAACTCACCAAGGATTTATATAAATATAAATTATATACATGTAAAAAGTTAGGTCCTTTTGTAAAAAGTATGACTTACCAAACAAAATTCTGAGTATCAATTGGGCATATTGCATTTACATGGGAGTACTATGGATGCTTAGTGTTTGATTGTTAGCCTTTACATAAATAAGAGTGAAATGTAAGACAATAAGAGAAGGGAAAAAAACATTCTAAACACTTGGTAACAGAGTTTCTCTAAGAGAGGGAACTCTTTGTTTCAAGTGCTTTAGAAGCAGCTTTGGATCTGGAAAGAAACATGTATTTTTGTATATGAAACTAATAGAAATTCTAGGAGTTAGGTTAGCATGAAGCACACTGGATATGAAAGACTCTGAAGCAAGTTGCTTAACACTCAAAAACTGGAGGCGGTCAAGGATCTGAGGACTCAGATCTGGGGATAACAAGTACTTCAAAATTAAGTTAGTTTTGGCATTGCAATAAAAAATCCTGTTAAGTAAACCCCTTTCCTTATAAACTCCTTCCACTTTTCTAAACTTTAAACAAAAAACTTCCCACACAGCTCTGAATATTTGGAGTTGATTTGTTGAAAATACCAGGGTAGTGTTAAATCTGGAATCACCACATATGAAAAAATGGAGGATGCCTGTTTTCAATTATGATGATCTATAAACAGAAGTAACTCACAGCAATTAGAAATTGGTAGCAGGGGGCACCTGGGTGGCTCAGTGGGTTAAAGCCTCTGCCTTCAGCTCAGGTCATGATCCCAGGGTCCTGGGATCGAGACCTGTGTCGGGCTTTCTGCTCAGCAGGGAGCCTGCTTCTGCCTCTCTGCCTACTTGTGATCTGTCTGTCAAATAAATAAATAAAAATCTTTAAAAAAAAAAAAAAGAGAAAGAAACTGGTAGCAGCACCATTCCCAAGTGTAAGGAGTTAGGATAGTACTTGATCTGAAACTAAATGGAGGATTTTACAAATAGAAAAACGCAGCTAGCAATTTTATAAGGGAAGGTGAACACTGGTGAAGAGCTTGAAATGCAGAATCTACACTTGGGGAAGAAAAGAATTGGGAGATGACAAATAACTGGAGGTTCCATAAGGTGAAAAGAAAGTGCACAAAATGGTGCTGAAACATCATGGTCAGTAAAAGGAATTCTTGGTAAAAATATTTACAATCTAAAAGCTGAGCTTAACCTCATTTTTCTTCTCTCTTATTTATTTATTTATTTATTTATTTATTTATTTATTTATTTATTTATTTTTGAGAGAGAGAGAACAAACAGGGAGGAGGGTCAGAGAGAGAGGGAGAAGCAGGGGCCCTGCTGAGCAGGGAGCCCAATGTGGAGCTCAATTCCAGGACCCTGAAATCAAGCCTAAGCCGAAGGCAGCCACCCAAGTGACGGAGCCACCCAGGTGTCCCTTAACCTCATTTTTCAAAACTAATATAGCTATATTATAAATTTTTTAAGAGATTTTATTTATTTATTTGACACAGAGAGGGGGGGGGGGGAGGAGGGAGAACATGCATGGGAGGAGAAGGAAGACAGAAAAGGAGAATGGATGGGGCTCTGATCCCAGGACTCTGGGATCATGACCTGAGACAAAAGCAGACATGTAACTGATTGAGCCACCCAGGTGCCCCCATGTTAGAAATCTCAATCATAAACCCTCAATAACATTCTGTAAAGCTACAAGTAAAGAATATTTTTTAAGCTTGTTCTGATAATGTAGGCTCGTATCTTCACATTGGCCTAATGGAATTTTAGAAAGGATTTAAACATTACCAGTAAAGGAAATCTGAGGTCACCAAAACTTTCTAACAAATCAAATTAAAGAAAGAATGACTAGAAACAAATGTAGAGCTAGGTTCAAAGAAAAATGGAATTATAACAGTTTCTTTGTGATTGAATCATGTAATAATAACATTTGTGCTTGGTTAGTGCATTCAATGGCACACTGACACCGAATGTAAAGTTCCTGGAAAATTTCCACTTTGAACATGTCATGCTCTTTCACTGAAAGACTCCTTGAAAATGACTACAAACTCTCTGAATCTATCCATACTTCCAAATATTATATCCAATTTATTTCCACTATGCTTATTTTTTTAAATATTATGTTATGTTAGTCACCATACAGTACATCATTAGTTTTTGATGTGGTGTTCCATTATTCATTGTTTCCATACAACACCCAGTGCTCCATGAAATACGTGCCCTCCTTAATATCCATCACTGGGCTAACCCACTCCCCTCCCCATCCCTTCTGAAATCCTCAGTTTGTTTCCTGTAGTCCATAGTCTCATGGTTCGTCTCAGTTTTGATTACCCACCTTCATTTTTCCCTTCCTTCTCCTAATGTCCTCCATGCTATTCCTTATGTTCTATAAATAAATGAAACCATATAATAATTGTCTTTTTATGTTTGGCTTATTTCGCTTAACATAATCCCCTCCAGTTCCATCCATATCAATGCAAATGGTGGGTATTCATCCTTTATGATGGCTGAATAATGTTCCATTGTATATATGGACCACATCTTTATCCATCGTCTGTTGAAGGGCATCTCAGCTCCTTCCACAGTTTGGCTATTGTGGACATTGCTGCTATTATCATTGGGGTGCATGTGGCCCTTTTTTTCACTACATCTATATCTTTGCCCAAGAGTGCAATTGCTGGGTCATAGAGTAGCTCTATTTTTATCTTTTTGAGAAAACTTCATACTGTTTTCCAAAGTAGCTATACCAACTTGCATTCCCACCAAGAGGGTAGGAGGGTTTCCCTTCTCCCCTTCTTCACATTCTCCCCAACATTTGTTGTTTCCTGCCTTGTCAATTTTTGCCATTCTAACTGGTGTAAGATGGTATCGATGCGGTTTTGATTTGAATTTCCCTGATGGTTAATGATGTTGAACGTTTTTTCATATGTCTGTTAGCCATTTGTATGTCGTTTTGGAGAAGTGTCTGTTCATGTCTTCTGCCCAATTTTTGACATGATTATCTGTTTTGTGTTGTGCTGAGTTTGAGAAGTTCTTTACGGATCTTGGATACCAGCCGTTTATCTGTAGTGTCATTTGCAAATATCTTCTCCCATTCCATGGGTTGCCTCTTTGTTTTGTTGACTGTTTCCTTTGTTTTGCAGAAGCCTTTTATCTTGATAAAGTCCCAAAAGTTCATTTTTGCTTTTGTTTCCCTTGCCATGACAGAAGTTGCTGTGGCTGATGTTGAAGAGGTTACTGCCTATGTTCTCCTCTAGGATTTTAATGGATTCCTGTCTCACACTGAGGTCATTCATCCATTTAGAGTTTATCTTTGTGTATGGTGTAAGAGAATGATTGAGTTTCATTCTTCTGTATATAGCTGTCCAATTTTTCCAGCACCATTTATTGAAGAGACTGTCTTTTCCACTGGATATTTTTTCCTGCTTTGGCGAAGATTAGTTAACCATAGAGTATGCTTATTTTCTTACTCATCCATTTTTGTATATTAAAAATTTAAGTTATTCCAGATATAAATTCTTGCAATTTTCTCATTTTGCATACAAAGAAATTAAAGTTCAAAATCATACTGTGTCTGGCTCATAGTGACGTGGATTGTTGGTACTCAAACTCCAACCTTCCTAACTTCCAGATTATTCACTGGATTCTTCTTATGGGAGAAATTATGATTAAAGCAAATAAATTGTTGTTTTTCTCTTCAGTTGAGGGGTAAAAGGGGATACAGGGAGATGGTGATATAGTGTCCTTGTGACAAAGAAAGTCAGTTGAGTATTTAGGAGTGGCTGAAGCTATATAGCATGTACAGATGAATATGCTGCTTACACTGCTGTCACTGGTATGCACTAACATGCTCATTTATGTCAAGTCAAACTGTTTTCATTGGGATGGAGCATGCATTTTATATTTAAATCTCACTTTAATTGAACTCTTCCTTTTAGAAAAACCAAATGCGTTTATGTTCTTTAACTCCATCATATGTGTGTGTGTGTGTGTGTGTGTGTATTTAAATCACATATTCATGATTAAATTCCAAATATTGTTTCCCAAAAATCACACACCTAACAATAATCAGGTTGGTGACCTAAGTCTGTTATTTTACTGTATGTCTCATAACATTTCTAAGTTGCCATACTGAGTGGTGAATTTGACGAACTTGTTTGCAATTAACCAATAAACCTATTGTCAGGGACTGGATAGGCTAATAATTATATTAGAAGAGAAGATGGAGGCTTAACAGTGTGATTTTACCTCTTAAATAACTGAGCCATCAATTGTACTATGTTTGTGGGATGCTACCTTCTTTACTCCTCCTTTACCCTATCTTGGAACATTGAACTTTAACTCTTTTTTTCTTTTCTAAGATTTTGTTTATTTGACAGACAGAGTTCACAAGTAGGCAGAGAGGCAGGCAGAGAGGCAGGCAGAGAGAGGGCGGGGAGGTGGGAGCAGGCTCCCTGCTGAGCAGAAAGCCCAATGCAGGGCTCGATCCCAGGACCCTGAGATTATGAACTGAGCCAAAGGCAGAGGCTTAACCCACTGAGCCACCCCGGCACCCCTGAACTTTAACTCTTAACTGGAGTTAAGAGCCAAACTCTAGAGACAAAATGCTTGGATATTAACTACCTGTGTGACCTTGGTCAAGTCACTTAATTTCATGTAACTAGTTTCCTCATTTGGCAAATGACAATGATACTGGTACCTATGCCATAGGATTCTTAGAAGTCTTAACTGAATGAAAATCCATGCTTAGAACAGTGCCTAACACATATTAAATGCTACACAAATGGTGTTTACATTTTCATGATCTCCCTCTTGTTCAATTTCTCCCTCTCCAGGCCTGTCTCTACCTTTTTATTTCATATACACATACTACAAGTAATGTTCAGTGGCTGATTTTTCTGGATCCATCATTCAAAAAAGTATTTCCATATAAAAAGTTAAATGAAGTTTGTTAAGAAAACATGTAAGTAAAAACTGCCTCTGATTTCAGAGCTGCACCTCATGGAATGAATTGCTTAATTATAAAATGAAGAAATAAATCCTTATTTTTGTCATATTTGCACAAAACTTTAAAGCGTACACCATATCAATAGTTTCATAGATAAGCATAGCACCAAAAACCTCAGGGAATATTAGAAATGTACATAAAACTGTATTAATAGATAAAACTCAGTACTATTTACCAAGTACCCTACAATCAACTTTAGTTTGAAATCATCTGAGTATTATGAGGAAATTTAGCAAATCTCACAGCACACAGCTATTGCTGTTTAAATCCACTCACCTTCAGAAAGAGAGGCAAAAATAGTGACACTGTTCTCATGTGATGAGGAGGAGAATAGTTTCACAACGAATAAAAATAAAATAGATTTCTTGTTCTTTCTACTTTAGGAGAAAATGTTGGAGCACAGGGGCCCATGAAGAAGGGACAGTGTATTTATCCCCCATGGATAAATAGCTCAAGGAATGTAGGCCAGAATCCTGACAATTTGTCAGGACTAAGGCACCCACCTGCCACATGTGGAGAAATTGTTCTTTAGAAGTTGCCATAGACAAGGAAGTTTTATTCGGAACAAATCTATGTATAGCAAACAGTTTGTCAAATTTCTTTCAGAAGTGTGAGCTCTGAACATATGGGATAGTGTCAGACATAATAGAAAATTGAAATTGGCATGTTTCTACAAAAATGCTTTTCTGTAAGAAGGTGCTGGTTGCCTATATGGATTCCTTAAAAGAATCTTAAGTATCTACCAAGAATTGCAGATAAGGGTCAGTTTCCAGTACATACATGGGTATCAACACTTAAAAGTGTTGATTCCATGCTTTTATCCAGTATTCCTTATGTTAAAGTAGCAGAATATCATTAAGATAAACTTGTTGCTACACTGCCACCTTCGCAAGTGGCCTAGTTTTACATTCAAGATTAGAGAGCTTACATTTTAAAATGTGATTATAGCATTTACTCAATAATCCAAATAATCCATGGGTAATACATCTGTTCAGTTTTGGACATTTATTGTATTTAGTAAAGCCAATGTGTCACTTCACATAATTTTTTTTATAGATAGAAAAAGTAAGTACTTTATATTTAATGCAAATTAAAGACTCAAATTAGATATCATTTTTCCTGGACCTGAACCTTTTATAATACAGCCTGAATAGAATCAGCTTACTTTGTGAAGTATATTTATAGTGTTTATGGTGATCATGTTCAATGGTTTTCATATAGTGATAGAAAGGTGATGTATAAAACAACTGAGATTAAAAGTCATAATTTGCAGACACCCGGGTGGCTCAGTCAGTTAAGTGGCTGACTCTTGATTCCAGCTCAGGTTATGATCTTAGGTTGTGGGATCAAGCCCCGAGTCAGGCTCATGCTCAGTACAGGGTCTGCCTGAGAGTCTCTCTTTCTCTCCTTCTGTTCCTCTCCCCACTCATGCTCCAGATAAATAATTAAATAAATAAATAAATAAATAAAACCTTAAAAAAAAAGTAAAGTAATTTGCACTTCAGTATTCAAGCACTAATTTCAATACACATACTAATGTTAATTTTTATTATTAAATATGTCTATCCCTATGAATCTCAATTTCCACATTTATGGAATATTATTAATTGTAGTTAAAATTCTGAATATGTATTTTGTGGTAAGTATAGAGCACATAAATATGCATCCATTAACAATTCCAGGTGAATAGTTTTGATATTTTCATTTATTAAAATGCGGGATCCAGGGCACCTGGGTGGCTCAGTTGGTTAAGCATCTATCTACCTTCAGTTCAGGTCATGATCTTGGAGTCCTGGGATCGAGCCCCTCAGGAAGCCTGCTACTCCCACTCACTCTGCCTGCCATTCTGTCTACTTGTGCTCATTCTCTCACTCTGTCAAATAAATAAATAAAATATTTTTTAAAAAATTAGATGGAGAAAGTGAAATGGGATCTGGGCCTAGATATGTTAGTAATTTGTCCAAGTCACAGAGCTCATGGTAGGGCCAGGATAATGCACCCAGGAATTCTATTTACAGACTTTAGAAACTTGACAAATGGCATGTCCTACCTGCGGTAGATTTGTGACAGTAATAGGTCTAGCTTTTCACTCCTCCTTACATTTACACCCTTTTGGTAAGTGAGATATAATTTTCTGTACCTCAATTTGGCCATGTGATCTGCTTCCACCAATGTACATGTGGGGAGAGCAAACATGACATGTAGAGTTTTAGAAAGTGATTATATATTGAGGATTATGCTTTGCCATCTTCTAAAGAAGGTCATGTCCCCATCTAACCTGTTGTTTCAAGAGAAAGATGATAGACATGGGCACAGCTCAGTTGCCCAGGTTTCCCAGGCAACTGGATGAGCGAAATCCACCAAGATCAGCTGAACGTCACCCTCCCGATACATGAACTATAATTATAAAATATTACTGCCTTGCTATTACTCTGAGTTTGGAAATAGTTTGTTAAAAATCAATAGCTACATAATACATTACCTTTCTAATTATAAAATGAGAATAATAATACCTATATCCTAGTTTTTTAGACAGTCCTAAAGTTTGGAAATACTTATATGTGGAAAGAGGTATATTCACAAATACTATTTTTACTTACTTGTCTTACATAATTTTCTGAAATGAGTTCCCATGGTCATTTCAGAGGACAAAATACAATGTTGTTTGCATCCTTCTCTCCCATTTCATGTGAACATGGTTCATCAGAGATTATTTAGGGGGTATCCCTAAAAACCCAAGGGCCAGGTAATTGACAATTTTCCTGAAATCTTCACCCACTATAAACATCTAATCAACCATTCTCTTTAATCATCTTCTGTAAGTCTCTTCCTCTCTACCCCCATTTACACTGATATTGTAAACTGTCATCATCTCTTGCCAGGAATCATATACAGCTCCTGGACCTACAAAACAGACTACCAGGAAATTGGTTTCTCTATGCTAATCCCTCTCCCCATTCATCCTCAACACTTCCACCAGAGTGACCCTTATGGCACAAAGAAACAGATATCTGACACAGATATTTTCAGTGACTATGAACGTATAAGATAAAGTCTCAGTTTCTTTCCATCACATAAAAACACTTGCGTCTTTCTTTTTTGACTCAATTCCCAATAATTCTCCACATCACACAACAGCCCTCTTATCTCAACAAAAGCAAACAAGCAAAAATTCACAAATTTCTGGAAAAAAAAATTCTTAATTATTATATATTTCAGCATATGCTGTAACTGACTTTGTATATACCAGTACTCGAGTACCAACCTGAAATTATTTTGTCTTTCTTGGCCTCCAGGAAAACTACAATTCATTTTAATTCTCTTTTCAAGTGATTAATTATTGAGGAATCTTTCCTGACTACCCTTCTTTAGTTCACAAAACTCAGCAAATATCCTTTCTTATTATAATTATTTTTTATCTTCTCTAGAATATGTTTCTTCAGATAATGACCATATATTTTCTTTTTATCTCAGTATATACTACTTGCTCCTAACTGATGACTCAGCAAATACTGATTAATACCTCAAATAATGATTATCTGATTCACAGGCAATATTTTCATAATCTTTTATCAACTTTTTTCTTTTTATGAATAAAAGAAATAGGCCCCCATTGCTATGAATTTGATAAATTTAAATTGATTTAAATTATGCTATTTATTTATTAAAGATTTATTTATTTATTTGAGAGAGAGAAAGAGAAAAAGAGACTGAGTGAGCAGGGGGAGTGGCAAAGGGACAGGGAGACAGAATCTCAAGCAGGCTCCCCACTGGTTGCAGAGCCCAACATGGGGCTCGATTCTAGGACCTTGGGATCATGACTTGAACCAAAATCAAGAGTCGGATCCTTAACTGACTAAGCCACCCATGTGTTCCTAAATTATAGTATTTATGGAGTTGTATTAAATACTGGCCTAAGTTAAATCTCTAAAATGATCTCAAAGACTCATAAAAATCATGTAAGAGAAAATTATAATTGATAATAACTATATTGGGGATGTGTAGAAAGTAAAAATTTTAAATACAGTTTTGGGATGGATTTAATTGGCATGCTTGCAATGGGATTATATATTATAAAATAATAAGCTTCATGTTAATATTATTTTGGGGAAAACATTATTCTTTCATGTGTCAGATTGCCTAACGTGGTTCATAAACAACTATTTTCTGAATGCCAATACTTGTTGAAATTTATGGGACTTTTCACAGCAAATAGATTTCTAATCCATGATATAATTTGATTTAGGTAGTATGTATGCTTCCCCTGATGAGTAAAAAAGTCAAAGGCAAGTACTAATAAATATGCAAGTATCAAGTCACTCTATTACTACTATAGACTAATTCTATTTATATTTGATTCTAATTTTGTAAAATCATAACTTCAGTTTCAGCCAAAGTCACATTAGTAAAAATTAAGTCCAAGTAGTCATTTTATTTAATAGGCTAATGTGTCTATTTCATAAATAGTTCCTGAACACAACTTCTATCCTTGTGAAGATGAAGTGGAGTCATCACAAGTAAAATAAAAAGAGAGGCCTTGTCATGGAAAAAATAACGTGAGGAGGGGTGATATTCAAATAAAGCAAGGTTGTAAAGGAGTGGTAGAAAATCTAAACAATAAACTACAGTTTACTACTTAGTAAACTATGAAAAATCACTTTAACAGCCAGCACACAGAACTTGCTTTTGGTTGAGGAAATAGTTGAGGACACAAGAAATAGAAGGTGAGGTGGCTACATATTCTTTCCCCATCCTATTCTGGATGAAAACAGACAAAAAAAGGAGTAGAGAAGAAAGGCCTGACACCTTTGACAATTTTCTAATTATATAAGAAGTTGCTAAACTTAGAAGAGGGAATTTAAAATCTTAGCAATAATGAAATTAGCCAGTCTCAACATTTCAAATAAGAACAAAGACTCTGTAGCAGGTGCTGATTTTTAAACCTCATTTCAAAATATAGAAAGAGAAGAGTTGAATTGAACAGTTATACTTATTTTCTATCCCACCAAAGCAGTTGAAGTTAAAAAAAAATAATAAACTTTGGCTTTTTAGCATGGGAAATCTAACTCAACCTGAGGGGTTATTTTTATATCTAGAAGACAAAGCATGATTTGAATAAGCACAAGGTACATAACACATTGATAACTGACATAATTTAAGATTAACATATAGAATAATCTAGCACCATGCTCACCAAGGTGTTCTGATAACTGCTAATTTTATATTCTAATGAATATTCATTTTGTTTAGCTTTTCAAACTAAATACAAAAATACTAAGATTAGTAAAATTAATATAGCAACCTTACAAAACACTTAAATAAATTGATATCTCAATATTTTACCATCTAAGCAAAATAATGCTAAGTAAATGGGTTAATAGGTATTACTGAGTGATTTTAAATGAAGCATAGTCATGTCCAAATAATTTAACACTCTATTTTATATATTAGGAAACTGTGATTGAGAGAAGTTAAGAGACTTGCTTAAGTCACACAGATAATAAGTGACAGAATATGGACCACACTGAATCCCCATGAAATACATCATCATATAATTGGACAATAAAAAGTCAGTGTGTATACAAATAATCTTAAAATATAAAAAATTAAATGCCATAAACAAAATTGTTTAAAACCTCTAAAATGTTTATAATACATATAACAGAGAGTTCATTTCTGAAGTGTACATGTAGACAATACGGATAAAAAAGCCAACTAAAGAAAAATAAAGTATAAAAGATACAGAATGAATATGCATATTATTAGCTCTTTTTTAAATTTAATTATTTTTGTGTTTGTGTGTGTGTTCCAAGATTCATTGTTTATGCACCTTACCCAGTGCTCCATGCAATACGTGCCCTCCGTAATACCCACCACCAGGCTCACCCAACCCCCTATCCCCCTCCCCTCCCAAATGCTCAGTTTGTTTCTGAGTCCACAGTCTCTCATGGTTTGTTTCCTCCTCCGATTTCCCCCAACTTACTCCTCCTCCCCATCTCCCAATGTCCTCCGTGTTATTCCTTATGCTCCACAAGTAAGTGAAACCATATGATAATTGACTTTTTCTGCTTGACTTATTTCACTCAGCATAATCTCCTCCAGTCCCGTCCATGTTGATACAAAGTTGGATATTCGTCCTTTCTGATGGAGGCATAATACCATTGTATATATGGACCATATCTTCTTTATCCATTCATCTGTTGAAGGGCATCTTGGTTCTTTCCACAGTTTGGAGACTGTGGCCATTGTTGCTATGAACATTGGGGTACAGATGGCCCTTCTTTTCACTACATCTGTATCTTTTATCCCCAAGCTCTTTTATATCAATGTATAAATTAAATGATTATGAAATTCTAGTTTAAAACCTGTAAGTTGAATTGGTCAATAATTTAAAGTAACCAAAAATATTCACTTTTGACTCAAGAGCTATAAGACTTTAAGTATTTTACATTGGTGGTAGAAAAATAGAGTATTTCAATATCACCAGAAAATTTCACATGATATCAAGGACCAAACACTTAAATTCAATTTGAAATAGAAATTAGCCTTCTAGGGGCACCTGGGTGGCTCAGTTGGTTAAGCAGCGCCTTCGGCTCAGGTCATGATTCCAGGGCCCAGGGGCTCCCTGCTTAGCTGAGAGCCTGCTTCTCTCTCTAACCTCCACCTGCCGCTCTGCTTACTTGTGCTCTCTATCTCTCTGTCAAATAAATAAATAAAAATCTTTAAAAAAGAAATTAGCCTTCTAGGAAGGTATCTAAGGAAATACTCAGAGTTTCAGGTAAAATTTTGCATACAAACCTTCTCATCACAACATGAATTATGTAATAGCAGAAACTGATGAAAATAATAATGATAACATAAGTATTTAGTGAATTTTAACATATTCATATACTCCACTATTTTAAATTTAATAAAAGCATGTTTAAGTTTCATTTGACCTAACAATTAAGCTAGTTGTCTTAACTACCCATCCTCATAGTTGTTTTAACTATGCACCCAACCTAGCCTGGGTACCTAGACAACATCCTTGTTAATCGACAATATGAACTGATTTTATTTAGTTATATATTACTCTGTCAATACATTATTTACAGGCAGATGACTATATTTGCAGTTTACATGTAAATTGTGATTCACCTGCTTTTAGTGGAACCATGTCTCTTATGGATGACGATTTAAAGGCAAGCATGTAACCTAAGCAAAAGGAAGCCTTCAAGAACAAAATTTATCAGTGGAGTTAGCAGACTGGAGGGAAGAAAAAAAACTGGGTCCTCAGTAACTGTCTTAAACTGCTAAATTGCTAATCCTATCATGTCTCAAGGTGTCTTGCTTTTAAATCTCCAGTATGTGAGAAAATAAATTCTCATTTATTTTAGTTTGCACTTGAATTTAATGTTTTGTAGACTGAGTGAATCTCTTAATTAAACACCATATAATAAACAATCTGTGGGAGAGTAAGAATGCCATCCCCATAACTAGAGAACTGAGGAATGTTGTAGAAAAGAGTACAGATGAGAGATGGTGGTGAAGCACTAAAAGACTACCTACCAAATGCAGACAGAGAAACTGCTTGGGGGAGTAAATAAAGACCCTCAAAGGAGTATCATTAACAAACTTTCTCTTGAAGTAGAATTGACTGATACTGAAGGACTATAGAGAAGCCTTGAGAAAGAAGGAATTAAAGTATATTCTGATGAGTCAGAGCTTTCATCCTGGGCACCATGATTGTTGGGAAGTCATGTTCCAGTGCCAACATTTAGTTTACAGAGAAATATTATTATCTTTGAGATCACATTTGTTTAAATTTGACTTTTAAAGATTCTCGGAGGTCTCAATTAAAGGTCTGATTCTTTTTTTTATCCTTCCCAATAAATTTTCTATTTGCTCATATCAGAAGTCTGGGGTCACTTTAAATCAATATTAATATAGTATACCTAGTTTGATCACACACATTGTGTCATTTTAGGTCCGCAACAATTCCAAACTATCCAGTTGCCTCAAATTATCAGCAGAGACTGTTTTCTTGCATTAAACAACAATGTCATAAGAAGTTTCTTTGACCTTTGTCTATGCAGGGCAGGATTTAATTTATAGGATACACCTTCTTTGAGCACACAGGCCTTACTGTTTCAGACATTTATGGAGGGATATTTTTTCACACTGCATGGGTCCAAGGCCTCCTTACTCAGTGCCATATTGCACCCCTTGCCATCCTGTCTTAAATTCCAACCCCCTCAGTCTGCTTGTATTGGTAATGATCATAGGAGAGAGCCAGATACTTTCCAAAGCTTATGTTTTTCCCTCACAGCAAAGAAGCTACTTTACTTATTCTCGAGTTCATCTTTTCATTTTAGAATATAGAGATTTTGAATAGTTTGAATATAGAGATTTGAATAGAGATTTTGAATATTTTGAGTATTGTTATATTTGGTAATCATGCACTTAATTTAAATGACAGGAGGATTTCAGTGTGTGTAGTCTGCCATAGAGAGAGAAAATTTTGTAGGAAGAACTGTCCCAGCATAATAATTTTTTATGCAATGGTAGCAGAAAAATAGTACACATGATTGTGTGTGTGTACGTGTGTGTGTGTACAATTTCATTTAGGTAAAAGTACATCATGTAATTATGTGTGTTATACATGTTTGCATATACATACACGAACAATATGCACTTACGTGCATATATGAGCACACATGTAAACACAATTGACATTATGTGTATATTTCCAGTAAACATAAGTATGTATGTTTGCATATGTGTATTCATATATCATATGCAGACATTTATACTTCATTGGTCTATAAATTGTGTTTGGCCATTGTGATGAGATTTTCAATTATTTTATGTTCTTATTTTTCTGTTCAACATCTTGAGAGACTATAAATTTAGAGCTTATTACTTTTTTTTGGTGTTCATTTTTTTGTACTCAGAAAAAAATAGTTATTTTAAAACAAGGAAATCAACTTTTCAAGTCTAATCAAATTAGAATTCATCCTTCTGGCCTAACAGTTTCGTAATACTCCTGTTTTTTTATGTTTAAGTCTTAATCCACTCCTATGTAATAAACTGTTTAATGATGTAAGTCACATTTTGTCCCTCTATCTATGATTTGTAAGAACTAATAAAATGTGGATATTTAATAATGTTAGACAACATCAGCCAGACACTCCCATAGCCACTTCAAAAGCACTGACTCCATGCAGAAGCCAATGTAAATCGCTCACAGAAGTTCATATAAGAAAATTTGGAAACTAGAGATTCTACGTTAATAGTGACAGAAAATGTGTAAATGAGGATATGTTTTTTAATAGTAAAACTACTTTTCAGTTAATTTTTCCATGTTAAAGTTGCAAGAATTATGACATCTTATCCCAATTCAGAACAGGACTTCTAAACTGCTGATAAGAATACACAGTCTGGGGCGCCTGGGTGGCTCAGTGGGTTAAAGCCTCTGCCTTCGGCTCAGATCATGATCCCAGAGTCCTGGGATCAAGTCCCGCATCGGGCTCTCTGCTAAGCAGGGAACCTGCTTCCCTCTCTCTCTCTGCCTGCCTCTGCCTACTTTTGATCTGTCTCTCTGTCAAATAAATAAATAAAATCTTTAAAAAAAAAAAAAAAGAATACACAGTCTGGTTTTTTGGTGTTTCGTTTTTTGTTTGTTTGTTTGTTTTGAAATTTACATTAGTTCTTAAAAGCTATGATCTGGATCAAACACATTTAGATATGATCTCTAATATCTGATTTCGTTGATTTCAGCTGGTTTCCAAATTTTGCTAGTAAGACCCTTACCTCTATTTAACTGTACTCAAGTACAGAAGGAGACTGTAAATTCCCTCAGTTAAATATATTCCATTAAGTTCTAACTAATAAATTAACCATCACAAAGGATGGTTTCCTTTCTAAAAGGAAAATTTTAGAGCAAAGGAACATAACCCAGAAATACTGAAAATTTAGTATCTCTTAACTTGAGTGCTAACTGTTGCTCAATTCAATTCTACTTAATTTTTAAAGCTCCAAAAAATATGACATCTATGAATCACTTGAGTCTCTCATGATGGACTTTTTTTCAGATGTTTTCCTGCTAAGACATTTATTATGACTATCTTACTAAAAATAGCATTAACAAACCCAGTTAAATGAATACTGAATGCCTTACATTCATTCAATCCATCAATGAGAGAACTTTCACTCTGAACTATTATAACTATCAATGAAGAAAGAATAGTCTTTTCAAAAAATGGTTCTGGAATAATTGGACACGCATATGCAAAAATATGGTACTACATAGACTTTACTACATCAAAATTAACTCACAATGGAACATGGACACAGAAGTGAAAAACTATAAAATGTCCAGAATAGGAAACTATCTATGTACTTTGGTTATGCTAATAAATTTTAAGATATAACACCAAAAGATTCATGAAAGAGAACAATTGATATGTTAGATTTCATTAAAATTTAAGTTATCCTCTGTGAGAAACACTGTTGAGAGAATGAGAAAAAAACGTTATAAGCTGAGAGAAAATATTTGTAAAACAGTTATTTGATAAAAGACATGTATCCAAAATATAAAAAGCTCTTAAAATTCAATTATAAGACAACAAACCAATTTAAAAACCCATTAACATGTGGCCAGACATCTCAACAGAAAACATTTACATATGGCAAACAAACATATAAAGTATGCTCAACACCATTTGTCACTACAGAAATACAGGTTAAAATAAAAATGAGGTATCACTACAGAATTATTACAACAACAAAAATCTAACAAACTAATAATACTAATTGCTGGTGAGGATGAAGAGCAACAGGAACTCTCATTCATGGTGTAACCACTTGGGAAGACAGTTCGGTGGTTTTTTCCATAGCTGAACATAAACCTTACCAAAAGCTCCAGTAAGTATGTCCTTAGGCATTTAGCCAATTTTTGAAACTCTATGTTCACACAAATCTACACATAAATATTTATGGTAGTTTTATTCATAATCACTCTAAACTGGAAGCAAGCAAGATATCCTTCAATAAGTGAATGCATATATAAACACTGTTATGTCCACACAAAGGGGTACTATACAAGGAGAGAAAGGTATGTGCTGTCAACCCACACAAACACATGGATGAGTCCTAAATGCATATAGGTAGGTGAAAGAAGCCTCTCTGAAAAGTTTACACAGGAAAATTGTATGGAACTCTGGAAAATAAAACTATAGAAATAGAGATCAATGATTATCAGAGTTCCAAAGAAGAGGGAGATTAGATAAACAAAGGACAAGAAATGTTGCAGGGTCATGAAACTACTCTGTATGATGCTGTAGTAATAATGACATTATATATTTGTCAATACTAAGAAATTTATAATACCATAGTGAATTACAACAGAAATAGTGAAACCTGGCATATACAAATTAAAATAAATAATTTTGGGGGACTTTGGGAGATCCCAGGATGGAATGCAAAATGACGGGAAATTATATTACTGCATGACAAATGTAGGGGGCAACTTCACTCAAGTGTGCATGTCTGTGTGGGAGGAGGTAATAACCTAACTAACTCTGAAGATGAGTGGCATATGAAAGAATAAAGGTAAAGGGAAATAACATAAGTGCCATACTTTCATTGATAAAGTTGTTTCTTAGTGGGTTATGAATTGTTAGGTCTGGACTCTTACATATATACTTAGAGTGAACAATTAAGGGAATGGATAGTGGATGATAGAAGCAAGGTTTCTCACATTTGGAACATGAGGTTATAGATAAGCAAAGGGAGGAGGCTAGATTGATTCACATGATAATGGATCTTAGATTGAATTTATATTTAGCTTAATAAGGATACAATTTCCCTGTATTTTAATTTATAGATATTTAAATACAGGTTAGTATACAAACATATATTTGCTCTGTCAGCAAAGACGGCCAAAAACAAGAACACCCCAGAAGCAAAAGGCACACCTGGTGTTCAGATCTTGGTTCTAAGTACCTCATTCTCCTAAAAGCTACCAGGACAATTAGGAGAAAAGGCTGATCTTAAAGACAAATGCAGGAAACACAGGATAAGCCTGAAGCCTTTTGTAATATCAGAAAGCAGGAAGTGTTCAAATGAAAACACAATGATGGATACCTGTGCAAGTGACACAGGAGCCAAGTAAAAAAGCTCTTAATGATAGCTGGGAAAAAAAACAAAAACAAAAACAAAAACTGAACAAAAAAAGTCACATGAAAATGATACATATGAAAGCTAAAAGAGCTCATGAGGAAAATTTTTAAAAAGTAATATTCAAATAAGGTTGAAAATTCTTCATAGTATACCTCCCCCCAAAATTCAAGAACTACATAGGCCTCTTACATATTTAAAATATGCCATAGTAAATTCATTTATGTTTATAATCTGAGTTTCCTAAAATATATTTGGCCACATAATATTTTTTACATGGAATTTATAAAATCCTAATATAAATACTGGTCCTCAAAACAAGAGACAGATTGGAAAATGATGTTATAGAGGATAAAGAGTCCAGTACAAAATACATTAAGTTCACCAAGAGTTCGATTACCAGGAATACAGATGTCAGGTTCATGAAAAGCATCCAATGACCACAGAGAAAGGTGTAGGGTAAATACAATAAGGAAAAAAAATCATACTAAGCATATAGCCAAAGAACCAAAACCAAATAACAAACAAAAGTCATCAAGCAAAGCCCAACAAAACAAACAAACCCTCAAACAAAACATAAAGTAGCTGCAAAGGAACTGAACCTATAATGTATCTAGAATTTTTCTGCATACCACTAAATGCTGGGAGACAATAGTTGACCCAATTATTTAAAGCCAGTGATCCAGTGTTGTGTGGTGCTCATGTGTGGCTTTCATTTCTAAGGATGAGCAAATGTTCAAATTCTCATATTCCAGGCATCAGAGGGCATATATCATGTCTTTCTGGTCAGGTCCATCTCTTCTCAAGCTTACATTTTCATCTTGTTAAAATGACACATACTTAAGAATTTTGCAGAAAAATTCTTTGAGGGAAAAATATATTTTCAATAAAGCTCTATTAGGCATATATCTATAGAAGTACAATTGATGTCTGGAAATGTAATTTGTTTATTGCCACATTCTCCACATCATTAAGTTTAGTGCCAGGTAGTACTCCAGTATATATATTTATTGTTTTCCATTAAAAAAATAACATTATCATAATAAGTTGGTGTTGAGAGAAAAGAACGATAAAAGATGAAATGTCATGAATAATCTCTTGAAATGCTTTGTATACTGTGACTTTATGCTCAACAGGCTTAATCATAGTTAAGTTAAAACAGTAAGAATTGCTTAGCAAGATAAAAAACCACAGTATCAATCATTCTATCTCAATTTTAGTCTTATGGACCTTATGGTCATTTTAATACAATGTATATACATCTACATTTTTTCAGACACTGTGCATTTAAAGTATATGAGACTGTCCCTTTCTTCAAAGATGCTCTCAGAGGTGATAAACATAATAATTAAAATGTAATATATGGAATAGCATGTTACAAATATGCTCAGATTTTTATGAGGGCAGAGGAAATCACTACAGTGAAACTTCACGATAAAATGCATTCAGATATAAAACAATAACTCCTGCCTTCTGTCCTTTGCGGCAAGCTCACTCAGGCATTTCTTCTGATGACATTATGGCAGAATCTTATGCGGCAGTTTCTATCTTATCAAATCAGGAAGTTCTATCACTGAATGTCACACTTTGGCCTGTGTCTTACATGATAAATGGGATATAACAGGTGGAAGCAAGTAGAAGAATACTTAAATATGAGCAACTCAAGAAAGGCAGAAAAGATAACTGTGTTTTCATCAAAGCACATGTAGTTTTCTCTGTGCAAAGTATAGTTTTGGTTAGGGAAAGGGTAAGACAGGAAGCTGAATGTAGATACGGCCATACTGTAAATGGTTTGGTTAGCTGTAAGGGGTTTGCTTGCCGGTAGGAAACTACTGAAATGTTTTCAATCAAAAAAAGAAAAAAGAAAGGTATGATTAAGGAAAGAGGAGGCAGTATATAACATGGGAAGACTGTAAGTAGAAAGATTTCTTCTTATACTACTGTTTTAGTCATCGCGGTAAGATAATGGACTAAAATATCAGTGGAAATGAGTAGGAGATTGGGGTACTAAGAAATATTTCAGAAATCCAATGAAATAAAATGAAAATGATTGGAGCTGGATTAAATGGTGAATAGTGTATAGGTAAAGTGACTTATAATATAGTAGAGAACAAAAATGAAACAAGATGGGATTGGGAGGGACACAAACCATAAGAGACTGTTAACCTCACAGAACAAACTGAGGGTTGCCGGGGGATGGGGGGGTAGGGATAGGGTGGCTGGGTTATGGACACTGGGGAGGGTAGGTGCTACAGTGAGTGCTGTGAAATGTGTAAGCCTGATGATTCACAGACCTGTACCCCTGGGGCAAATAATACATTATATGTTAATAAAAATAATTTTTAAAATATGGTAGAGAACAGGACAGAAATAATTTTCTGAAACATGATAATAAAATAGGGCTTTGAGAGAAGTTGAGTTGGTTGTACCAAGTGGTTAGGAATATGATTTGGAACTATAAATCTACCTGTTTGACTCTCCAAGTATAAAGTGGGTAGTAGAAAAAAATTCAGGAAAAATATTGTTTTCCTATGTCATTTTCCCCCTAAAATAAGTTCCTATGTATTTTTTTTTAAATTAAAATTTTTATTTATTTTCAGCGTAACAGTATTCATTGTTTTTTCACCACACCCAGTGCTCCATGCAATCTGTGCCCTCCCTTATACCCACCACCTGGTTCCCCCAACCTCCCACCCCCCGCCCCTTCAAAACCCTCAGGTTGTTTTTCAGAGTCCGTAGTCTCTCATGGTTCACCTCCCCTTCCAATTTCCCTCAACTCCCTTCTCCTCTCCATCTACCCTTGTCCTCTATATTATTTGTTATGCTCCACAAATGAGTGAAACCATATGATACTTGACTCTCTCTGTTTGACTTATTTCACTCAGCATAATCTCTTCCAGTCCTGTCCATGTTGCTACAAAAGTTGGGTATTCGTCCTTTCTGATGGAGGCATAATACTCCATAGTGTATATGGACCACACCTTCCTTATCCATTTATCCGCTGAAGGGCATCTTGGTTCTTTCCACAGTTTGGCGATTGTGGCCATTGCTGCTATAAACATTGGGGTACAGATGGCCCTTCTTTTCACTCCATCTGTATCTTTGGGGTAAATACCCAGGAGTGCAAATGCAGGGTCATAGGGAAGCTCTATTTTTAATTTCCTGAGGAATTTCCACACTGTTCTCCAAAGTGGCTGCACCAGTTTGCATTCCCACCAACAGTGTAAGAGGGTTCCCCTTTCTCCACATCTTCTCCAACACATGTTGTTTCCTGTCTTGCTAATTTTGGCCATTCTAACTGGTGTAAGGTGGTATCTCAATTGAGATACCACCTCCTATGTATATTTTAATAAGGTGTATTCATAATAATGAAGATATATTCAACTACTAAATAATTGCTCTGCTTCCTTCATTATGATTGTGACTGAGAAGCTTACAGTTTGCCCATGCATCTGTTTGCCAAAAGGGCCATAATGAGGTATCATGATCTCTCTGCTACAACGCAAAGTATGTTTGCTCAAGAACAGTTGTAACAATTAAGAGTACATTCCCTGGTAAGTAAAGAAAAATCCAACTCCCCCCCCCCCCCCAGTTTCACTGAGGTATAATTGAGATGAAAAACCCAATAATTTTATTACAGATATAGGATTTTATTTTTCTAATGTAGTAAGTACATAGTACATAGTACATAGTACTGCTTGTGTTGGTTTCATGGTTCAACAACATCAAAGCTGATGCACTTAATTCTTTTAGTATTTCTCACATAGTTGCCAAGATGGCTTTTGCAACTCCAGAAACCCCATTCACCTTTAAGAGAGGAACAAAGAAAACCTAGGAAGGGCTACTTCAGTTACTGTTAGCTCTTTTCATAAGGACATTAAAACTTCTCTAAACTACTCACTTCTCATGGATTGATTACCATGGGAAGCAAGGAAAACTGAGAAAGTTAGCTTTTCACTTTCCAGTTTGTATTGAAGGAAGCTAGACAAAGGAACTGAGAAAAGTTTTGAATAGCAAACTGAAAGTATCTTCAACAGCATGATAAAACATGAAAATATTCTATTAGGTTTAAAATTTGTTCTAAGTTTTGGAAATATGTAAAGTATATAAATAGGATAAATACATATAAATATTAAGCATTTTATCAATCACTAATGTCACTTTAATAGTATGTCATCTTTAGTTTATTAGAAATCAGAAACGTTTTACATACTTTTAAACTGTCAACCTCATCCTCCATGCTAATTTTTACTTCTCATGCATAATTTAATCTTAAATGTTAACAACACACTGTTATTTCATCTGAATGATTCCATGCTCCAGTGAAAAAGCACACCAGGCAAAGAATCAGAAAACCCATATGTGAATTCTAGAATTTTTACACACTGGGTATATGAACTTTTAGCAAGTCAATAAAGCTCTTTGCCAACATGTTCCTCATTTATAAAAACAGGATATTAGTTGGGATGCCTGGGTGGCTCAGTCGGTTAAGCTGCTCCCTTCGGCCCAGGTCATGATCCCAGGGTCCTGGAATCCAGTCCCAAATTGGGCTCCTTACTCAGCGGGAATCATGCTTCTCCCTCTGCCTGCTCTGCCTACCCCTCCCCCTGTTTGTGCTCTCTTTCTCTTTCTCTCTGACAAATAAATAAATAAAATCTTTTAAAACAAAATAGGATGCTAGTGTCTCTGCCTACTTTAAAGAGATACTCTGAGAATTAAAGGAGATAATGTATGTGAAACTATTATAAGATGCAAGGTGCTATTATTAATTCATTTTTGATTTTGCTATTTTTAGAGAGAAGATGAGGTATTTAACATTTAATATTAATAAATAATTGATTAAATAATTACATAATAAATTAATTAATAAAAACACATTAATTTTCAGGGGACATAAATATTCTTCATAGCAGAGGTTTATCACTTTGAATTAAAGTAATGCATCCTTCTATATTTTTAGTCAGCATTCATATGTGGGTCCTGCAAATCATGGGCAACTAAACAGATTCAGAATGAATGTGAAATTTGTTGGTGGGATGATGGAAATAAAATCCTGAACACAGTCTAGAAACTATATTAAGAAAAATTTTGTGGCATAATTCATGTGAAGTCTTGGTTTCTAAGAAAGCCTAGATTACACTGAAAAGTTAATCAGTAAAGATTCAGCTTATGGGGTGCCTGAGTGGCTCAGGGGGTTAAGCCTCTGCTTTCTGCTCAGGTCATGATCTCAGGGTCCTGGGATTGAGCCCTACATCGGGCTCTCTGCTCAGCAGGGAGCCTGCTTCCCTCTCTCTCTCTCTCTCTCTCTGCCTACTTGTGATCTCTCTCTGTCAAATAAATAAACAAACAAAAAAAAAGATTTAGCTTAATATACATTTTGCCCAAGATTGTCATTATTTTGACTTTCTCACATCGGAATCAAAATAGGCCTTTAATAACTGAGAAAGTGTTCGGTGCTGTGAATTTTAATATAGTAATTTGTTAAACCTTTGACGTTATTAGATGGTAGTATGCAGTTTTAAGCATTTTAATATACATTTAATAGAGGGTTTACTGAGTCTTTATTATTGGGTTATATAATTAGAGTTTGTGAATCCAGTGAGTACTACAAAGTCCGTTTATATCAAGCTCATAATAAAATTAATATGTGCCTATGAAAGCTCACAAAGAAAATCTGTCTGCTGTTCAATTACTGTGTAAGAACATTCTTTTCTCAAACCATTTAACTGACTGCAAAGTGTCCTTATACTTATCAATATGTTTTTTAACAATTAAAATAACTGCATTTAACAGCTTTTATATTGAAAAGGAAAAGTGATAATATTACCACAGTGACAAATTATTTGAGCTTGTAATAGATGCTCTGTTTAAAAAACAGTATTGTTACTCTCTTTTATAGCAAAAACCACCATTTAAAAAAAACCTTGGAAAGGCATCGAGCTGGAAATCCACATCTCTCTCAATATATCTACAACAGCCACTTTTCCTACAACAGGAAAATGGATCAATATTTCTTTGTAATAGCACAAGATAGGTAGGTAGCTTGCATTAGGGTATATTTTGTTAAAACCTAAACACTGTTCCTTTAAATACTAGAACCATATCCAGGTAGAGGAAAGCTCACAAAGCAGAGACACCTGCTGCTGCTACTGTTGCTGCTGCTCAAGTGTATTTGCCTGAAAGGTAAGATTACTCTATTCTTGGCCTTTTTGCTTTGTATTTTAGCCATGGGATAAACCTCTAATCCCAATTGATCCCGTTGGCAAGAGAAGATTTATAGAACAAGGAATAGGAAATGCTTGAAAATTACCTAAGAGATATAGCAATGCATATGCAACAACATTTCAAGAAAAAAATTTGAAAATAAAAGCTTATATATTACAGCTTTTTATATAAAATGCATATAACTTTTGCAGCTTTTATGACTATGACCATGACCCTCCAACCCCTCAATGCTTTTTTCATGCTAACTCCACTATACACACACATATACATAGAGCAACAAATACATGTATACTACCTTACTTTTGCTTTATTCTGTCTTCAGAAGATTTACACGGTTCCCTACATTCAAGGGGAGGGGGTTACATATGGTTGTAAAAACAAAGGGGCATCTTAAAAGTTGCCTTCACAAGCATTACTAAT
Organism: Martes martes; assembly: GCF_963455335.1. NCBI lineage: Eukaryota > Metazoa > Chordata > Mammalia > Carnivora > Mustelidae > Martes > Martes martes. The sequence goes on along the minus strand of NC_137891.1, from coordinate 27,562,007 downwards.
TTTATAGTAATTACTTGTAATTTACTTGTTAAGAAATTGGATGTGATATATAGGTCTAGATGATAAACACACATCATAGGTAATGGAGTCACATCATAATACCTTTTTTTCTTCCAAAAAAGGAGAAATAACATGAACTACTAGATTTCTATACCTACTAGAGGCTTATCTAAAATTTGCTTCAGAAACTTTGATTTTAGGGGTGCCTGGATGGCTCAGTAGGTTAAGCGTTTGCCTTTAGCTGAGGTCATGATTCCAGGACCCTGGAATGGAGCCCCATGTCAGGCTCCCTGCTCAGGGGGAAGTTAGCTTCTCTCTCTGCCCCTCTCTCTGCTCTTGCTCTCTCGCATGCACTCTCTCTCTCTCTCTCTCTCAAATAAATAAGTAAAATCTTAAAAAAAAAAAAAAGAAACTTTGATTTTAGATGTATAATGAGGAGAGTTAACTTGTTCCTCTGGGGTCTGGGGCTGCAGCTCAAAGTAATATTGGTAAGTGTAAAATATATTTGAAGTTGCATATTTTATTTTAACATTGATATAATTACCTTAAATAATATATGTGGATTTTTGATATTAAAATAATGCATTTTTCCCAAACTTTCAGTAAAAGTCAACACTGCTGGAAAAGTGGGCATGGACTCATGTATTCTAAGGACATATATTTCCAAAATGCATAAATACAGAAGAACATAGATTTTTGAGAAGCCCAGACTTTGTAAGACCCACAGAGGGGACTAGAATAAGTGGAAAGTTCATTTAAGAACCTCTTAAAAATTATACTTTTTGCAATGTTTATAAATGTCTTAAAATATAAAGAAGAATAACAATATTATTTTTTGAAAGTTATATATTTTTAAACTGTATGACATATGTACTTTAATAAAGTGATAGAGCTCTAATGGTTCCATTCATGATATTCATGGGGTGGAGTACAGAAACTGAGTAAAATGAGCATATAATAATAAAGAGTTAGCTGGTGTAATAGCCACGTTATATACAACACTATTCAATGTTGTAATAGCTATATGTAATAAGAAGCTAGTATTAGGCTAGGTATTTGTTGAATTTCTATCATTGTTTCAAATTTAGACTTCTGAGATTATGAAATTTGGGAATTCACAATTTATAATTATGATTAATTTTTAAATTTTTATTTGTTTTAGATTTTATTTATTTGAGTGAGAGAGAGAGAGCATAAGCAGGGGGTGAGAAGCAGGCTCCCCACTGAGCTGGGGCTAGATCCTAGGACCCTGGGATCATGACCTGAGTCGAAGGCAGATGTTTAACCAACTGAGCCACCCAGGCACTCCAATAGGTTTTCCTCAAGATTTTTGCATTTTTGTATGGGGAAAAAAGATTTTTTTTTTACTTTATTTATATGATCTTTTTTTGTAAGAAATAGATAATGGTTGAGAGAAGAAACAGCATTAATAAATGCCAATTAGAGATAAACTAAGGGTCCAGATGATGTGCGAAGAGATGCCTTATCTGGAAAAGAAAACACTCGGTGTCTGTCTTAGTAGTAAGGGCATGTAAAGTAAAATACCTTGTTTGTTTTCTTTTTCACCTTAGAGAAATATTTCAATATGACTGGTCACTGAACTCCTGAAATCGTCACAACTAGGTAAGACCTCTTTTTGCAGAGTTTATTATAATCTCCTTGCAAACATGGGTCTTACCAGAACATGCATCAAAACTGTCACTTCTGGTTAACCAGTTCTGATTAGTATGCTATTATTGGTACAGTAAAATCATGTGATGCTCTGTGGAATATCAACATGTTTTAGGTCCATACAGATTACAGTATGATAGAGTTGGAAAGTTAGCATATCCTCAGGGAAGACAGTAACTGTGCATTGCTCTACTACCCACTCCCATAAATAAATGATTTTTAATTTTTTTCTTATCATGGAGATAAGAATTATCACATTTGCTGTAATATCTGTATTATTTTATCTTTCCACCAGTGACACAGGGAAGTTTCAGTTTCTAGTCATCCTCTCTAATACATGATTTTGTCATTATTTTTAATATTAGCCATTCTAGTAGACATGCAGACTGTGATTTTATTTTGCATTTTCCTAATAACAAATGATACTGAGCATCTTTTCATGAACTTACATCAAAAATATTTCTGGACTATTAATCTTCCTTTGTTTTATATATCTATCCTAATGCCAGCACCATAATGTCTTATATATCTTTATTGGAATTTTTGGAGCCAGATAGTATAAGTTCCTTTCAAGACCATTCATGATTAATTCTAGGTTCTTTGAATTTTAAAAGCAGCTTGTCAGTGTCTACAAAAAAGGCTGCCAAGATTTTCATAGTAATTGCTTAAATTTCTATATATATTTAGGAAGAACTGGCACCTTAAAATTATTGAGACCTCCAATCCATGCACATAGTATATTCCCCAAGTATCTGCATCTTCTTTAACATCTTTCAACATTGTGTTTTAATTTACAATGTTACAGGTCTTCATTTTTCCAATTTATTTCAAAGTATATTATAATTCTTGATGTTATTTCAAATTGAATTGCTTTCTTCAGTAATGGATTGTTTCTTTTAAGAATACAAAAATGTGCATACTAACAGGATATATGTAATCCTAGTCACCTTGCTAATTAGCTCTAGGATTTTGTTTTGTGAAGAAAAGAGGTTTAGTAGATTCCTTAAGATTGAATACAACTTGGATGTATCAGCTTACATGAAAACCGTTTTATCTACTGTTTTCTTGCATCTTTTTTTTTAAAGATTTTATTTATTTATTTGACAGGGAGAGAGATCACAAGTAGGCAGAGAAGCAGTCAGAGAGACAGGGGGAAGCAGGCTCCCCAATGAGCAGAGAACCCCATGTGGGGTTTGATCCCAGAACCCTGAGATCATGACCCAAGCCGAAGGCAGAGGCTTAACCTACTGAGCCACCCAGGTGCCTCTGTTTCTCCTTCTTCTTTACATACTTAGTTTATTTTCTTATCTCATTCAATGGCTAAAATATTTTGATTATTTTCATAAAAAAGACCATTGTAGTAATTTCACTGAGAACTGATGGTGGCTTGGGTTGAGGTATAACAATAAACATGGTGAAAAGACAGGGTAATTTTTTTAACATATTTTGAATAAATGACACAGAATTGAATATGGTTAAAGAACAAAGAACAGGAAAGGTCAAAGATGTATCTGAGGTTGTGGTTCCGAGCAACTAGAGGGAGGGAGTTAACATCTACTAGTCAGATTTCAAATACTGAAGAGGAACTGGTTTGGCGAGCAAAATAAAATCATGAGAGCAGTTCCTTACATGCTACATCTGAGATGCCTTTAGATATACAAGGAGAAATAACTAAAAGATTGTTGAGTATACAGAACTAGAGTTCAGCAAGAGGTCCTACCTGGAGTTACAACTTTGGAAGTGCTCTACACATGCATAGGCTTAAAGACATGAGATACTGCAGAAAAGACATTCTAGGACAGAGGCTTAGGAAACTATAATGCAGAGTTGGTGAAGATGAAGAGGAAACAGCAAAGGCAATTAAGAAGGAGCTGACAGCATATTAGGAAGAGAATGAAGACAGTTTAGTGCAACAGAAGCCCTTGAAGATGCCAGATGTTGCTGTTTAGTTCATGATGAAGAGAAATAGGTACTGACTAGGGATTTAGCAATGTGGAGTTCACTGGTTACACACCATCAAGAGCTTCTTTGGGCAGATGAAGTTTTATATTCCTCTGACTTCGCTGACTGTATTCCAAACATCTCCTTAGTGAATTACATATTCTTTAAAACTTAGGTAGGTAAAATTATTCTATTTTTTACTAAACTCAAGAAAACATCTTTCCTTGAATTGATTTTGTCTTCCACAGTAACTAGTACTTTATCTTATACAAAATAAATGTTTGTCAAATAAACAGATAAATTGGTATTTGTCAAGACAAATTAAATCAAAGGAAATTCATAAATTAAGAGATGCCATTAGTTGGATTTAACAATAATGAAAAAATATGTCATGGTGATTATATTTTGTTTGATGATTATTTTTTAATTTTCTGGAAGAGAATGTTGATTTCATAGTTCTTATTCTCCTAAAGTTTCATACTTTAGCATATAGTAAATTTACTCAATATTAAAATAAATATTAATATCTATATCTCACTGTTAATGCCAATAGTGAAAAAATATTTGGATGTTATGGGAAACTGGATAATTAAAAAGAATATACTTTTAACTCTCTAATAATAGTATACCTTAATGATCAAGTTTCTAAGAACCAGAACACTTGAAAAAAGATGGTACCATAAACAATAAATATGGCATTAGGATTTTTCTTTCTTTTATTTTATCACCAAGATTATTGGGGCATTAATTATATGCATAAAATTATGAAAGTGCTAAAAGAAAATGAGAGGAAATGATGATAACAGAAGTGTCATACCTGGGATCTTCTCAGGGTAATTTGAGATTGTATATTAAAATGGACGCCTATGTGATGTATAGGACAATAAAGTAATCATCTTACTTATTTAAAGTAAGATCGTATGTAAGGTATGGTAAAATAGAGAGGATGAGTTAATGATTTTGTTAGAGACAACATGATTTTCTGGGGAAGGCTGAAATTAACCTGCCTATAATGAGATATTCTACTGGAAATGGAAATTGGGTTTTGAAATATTTTCATCCTACCTCTGGGAACTTTTTTTTTTTTTAATTTTTACTGTAGTGTGGACACTTATCAAAAGATCACTGTCTTAACAGATTGTGGGGTTTTTTAAAAGATTTTATTTATTTATTTGACAAACAGAGATCACAAGTAGGCAGAGAGAGGGAGGGGAAAGCAGGCTCCCTGCTGAGCAGAGAGCATGATGCAGGGCTCTATCCCAGGACCCTGAGATCATGACCTGAGCAGAAGGCAGAGGCTTTAACCCACTGAGCCACCCAGGGCCCCTTAACAGATTTTCAAGTGTTCAATATAGTATTGTTATCTGTAAGCACAGTGTTGTATAGCATATCTCTAGAATTTATTCATCTTACATAATGAAAAAAAATTTTTTTAACTTTATTTATTTGACAGAGAAAGAGAGATCACAAGTAGGCAGAGAGGCAGGCAGAGAGAGAGGGGGAAGGAGGCTCCCCACTGAGCAAAGAGCCTGATGTGGGGCTTGATCCCAGGACCCTGGGATCATGACCTGAGCCGAAGGCAGAGGCTTTAACCCACTGAGACACCCAGGTACCCCACATAATGAAAATTTTATACCTGCTGATTATTGACTCTCATTTTTCCCTCACCCCAACTCCTGGCAACCACCATCCTACTCTCTGTTTCTATAAATGTAACTATTTTAGGTATGTCATATAAATGGAGTCATATTGTTTGTCCTTCTGTGACTGGCTTACCTCACCTAGTATAATGTCTTCAAAGTTCACCCATGATTTCACATATGGTGAAATTTCCTTCCTTTTTAAGACTGAATATTTTATATATACATATACATACACACATACACACATACACACACACACATACAGATTCATCCGTTGATGGACATTTAGGTTATTTCTACATCTTAGCTATTGTGAACAGTGCTGCAATGAACATGGGTATGCTAATATCTCTTTGGGATTTCGTTTTTAATTCTTTTAGATAAATACTCAGAAATATATGGAGTTTTACTTAATAGAGAAAACTTTTAAATATTCTACTCTTACTGGACACTTTAGTATGTTTTATGTCTACCAATGCACAGATATATTTAATAATACCTTCAGAAGTAAATATTATTTAAAGCTATGTTATCAATATTCAAGCAGAAATAAGTAATGCTGATATGTTTAGAAAGTATAAACTGTAATGTGATAGCAAACATCGGAATCTAAATATAATGACTTTAATGACTTTTCTAGTCACTGAATTCATAAAAGATTAAGAATACAAATTTGAAGTGTTTGTAAATAAGGCACTTTAAACCAGTTCTTAGGCTCAAAGAGGTGGAACCAATTTGTAATATAACCATTCTCTTTTCCTTTGTGGTTCTACAAAGATTACAATTCTGTATTACTAAAATGTAATTTTACATGCTTCCCTTTGATGTGCCTACATAAGAAAGCCTTAGAAATTCATTCAATAGCTTCAGTCACTTAAGCAGTGTCATTGTTTCTGGTAGAAGAGACTCTTATAAGTATCATAAAAGCTCCAGCATTCCACTTGGCAGGAATAAAAAGGGAGGTAGGGTTCCTTTGTTTCTTTCTCAAAGGTCAGCTGAGTTAAATATTTCCTTAACATTCAGCTATGGCTAATTTGCAGTCTTTTCATATTGCCAGTATTGTGCTAAATATGAAATTTTCCCTCCCCATTTTGATAATGTTTACATAAATTATGATGGGGACCTAGAATGAGTTATATAACAATCCCCAACCTTCCATTATAAAGTCAATAGGCTGAAGTTGCTCTAATCTGTGCCTCCTTTCAGGTGCTGAATTTTCTCTTTCCTTTCACAATCTGTTTTCTCAAAATAGTAGCTTATATTGTTTGAACTTTCTCACGGGATTCTTCCTGCATTCTCTCCTTAACTCTGGAGGACTGGGAGTGCTAAAAGCCAAGGTAACAGTTATTTCCTGTTCTTGCTTTCTCCGTCTCTGCAGCCCTGACTGTAGATACCCTTTCACTCTGTCCTCAAAGTCTGTCTTTCTGTGGCTTCCAGTTCTAAACCTTACAGGCCATCCCCCTCTTCTCTGGCCATACTATTTTCACATACTTCCCTTCCCTTCTTAAGTGTTGTTTTCCTACAAAATGCTGACCATAACCCTCTACTTTTATTTTTCTCTTCTAAAAAGTTAATTTCTGGGGCACCTGGGTGGCTCAGTGGGTTAAGCCTCTGCCTTCAGCTCAGGTCATGATCTCAGGGTCCTGGGATCAAGTTCCACATCGGGCTCTCTGCTTGGCAGGGAGCCTGCTTCCTCCTTTCTCTCTCTCTGCGTGCCTCGCTGCCTACTTGGGATCTCTCTCTGTCAAATAAATAAATAAAATCTTAAAAAAAAAAAAAAAAGTTAATTTCTTCCATACATTTAGGAACAGGTGGGGAAAGTTCAAAACATTATTTCCAGTGGTGACCCCGCACCTTAGCTCTGTAGTCCTATTACCTCCTCCATATTTACACATGCTGCCAGAGCCTTTAACAGTCAACTAGACAAAACTGAATGAACCCCCACATGCACACATACTCAAATGAACACTTTTTCATGAACTGTATAACAGAATTTATGCCATATTCCAAAATTTATCCATGTTCAAAAATATGAGGGATATATGTATATGTATAACACTTACTCCTCAAGGTAATCTTATTTCTTATAATCAAACAAGCCCTCTCTATAACTAGAGAGCCACTGATCAAGGCTAGGCAGTCTTTCAATTATATCATTTTTACCAAAGGAGTTTTTTCTAGATAATCTCTTCCATAGCAGTCTGATGCTAACACATCTTGCATGACTTGCTAGGTACCTGACTGGGACCTACTACTTAAGCTCGCATTGGCTCTCTCTAACTATCTATAAAGTGAAAATATCAATCAATAATATGTAACTCAAATGATTACTTTAATGAATTAAGGATAATATTATGTTATTACTTAGAGTGATATAAGGTAGTAAACTCTCAAATAATATAATAATAATGTAATATTATATATTATAGTATTGGGTAATAGTGCATTCAACTATTTTGTCTCATTATTTGATCAGTTTCTATCACATGTATATTGATACTCTCTTGTAAGATGCATAAATGTTTAGGGTTTTCTCACCTTCCTGAAAAATTAAAATTTATCATTATGTAATGCTCTTTATCCCTAGTAAGCTTCCTAATTCTGAAGTCTTCTTTTTCTGTAATGAATATAGCTATTTTGGTTTTTGTCTTTTTTTTTTTTTTAAGTAATCTCTATGTCTAATGTGGGGCTTAATCTCATGACCCCAAGATCAAGAGTTGCATCCTCTTCTGACTGACCTTGTATGTGATCCTTTTTCTTTTGTTTTGTTTTTGTTTAAATTCAAGTTAGTTAACATAGAGTGTACTATTAATTTCAGGGTAGTATTTACTGATTTATCAGCTGCATATAATACCAGTGCTCATTATATCAAGTGCCCTCCTTAATGCCCATCACCCAATTTCCCTATCCCCCCAACCCCCTTCCCCTCCAGCAAACCTCACTTTGTTCTCTATAGTTAAGAAAAACCCTCGGGTAGCATCCTGCTCAATGGTGAAAAACTGGAAGTTTCTTAAACTTAGAGGGAAGACTTTCAGTTTTTCAATATTGAGCAGGATGCTAGTTAAGGAATTTTTTTAACTTTTATCAAGCTGAGGAAATCACTTTCTATTCCAGTTTATTAGGTGTGTTCATCATGACAGTGCTGGTTTTGTCAAATGCTTTTTCTGTATTGATTGAGATGAACACGTGGCTTATTACTCATTCTATTAATGCAGTGTATTATATTGATTAAAATTTGAATATTAAGTCTCCAAATTTGTTGCTTTCTCCGTGCTTTTGTGATTTAGCAGTGGATTCTTAGATATGACATTAAAAGAACAAGAAACAACGTCCTCAAACTTTTGAAGGCTGTGGAATACAAAATGTGAGCTACCCACACATAAGGCCAAGTAGGCTTAGCAGCAATCTCTCTTTTTTTTTTTTTTTAAAGATTTTCATTTATTTATTTGACAGACAGAGATCACAAGTAGGCAGAGAGGCAGGCAGAGAGAGAGAGAGGAGGAAGCAGACTCCCCGCTGAGTGGAGAGCCCAATGCGGGGCTCGATCCCAGGACCCTGGGATCATGACCTGAGCTGAAAGCAGAGGCTTTAACCCACTGAGCCACCCAGGCACCCTAGCAATCTCTTTTATAATGAAGATGTTACATCTCCTTTGTCCTGAGAAAGTTTAGGGGGCACAAATAAATTGCATTAATGTGTATACCAGAGTCCACAAATCACCTACCTCAGGGACCCCAACATTTCTCAGTCTACATCTACTTACTCATTTAAAATTCCTTATGTACACCAAGAAGAGGAAAAAAAAAATCTTGAGTTGGCTCATAGATAGATTGGTTCCATATGTTCATACTCACAAAAACAGACTTCATTCACACTACAACTACACTTAAGGGTAACCTAGAAGGAGAGTGGTGAAAGGAAAACCTCCCCCAAGTCTTTAAGTAACATTTTTAGTCACTTACTTTGTATGAAGAAAGAAGTTGCTTGAAGTATAGACGTACACAGACTTGAAGGCAGTGTCAAATGACGTGGCAGGTTTGTTGGAAGCTGAAAAGACAAAGATTAAATGATTAGCAACAAGGATGTTTGGAAAAGAGGTATGCAGATGGATCTATTTAATTGGCAGAAAGCATGCGCACCTTACCTCAGTGCTAATAGAGAATAATAAATTCAGAACCACCACTCAACTACAAGGTAGACAGAAAGACCTTCCCTGGAGGTATTAGCTAGACTCTGTCCTTGGGTAATCCAATAATTAAATCAAAATTCTACAAACACAGAGGACAAAGAGGTAGGGATAGAAGCTACACAGATTTCACTGCATGTTGTCCTTTTCACTAATGCTGGTTTAGCTCTTGCCACTCTTGACTGCCAAACTACCAGCAGTTAAACCCTCAATGTGGTGCTATTCTTTAATAAACCCAACATTCAGTTCCACAAAATTATTTTGGAATACATCCATCCTGGAAATGACAGAGATTTCTCTTTCTGGGGATTATTTTCTATTTCAGAAATTATTTTGCCCTCTCTGTCCAGAGTACCACTGTCACCACAACTACTGCAATCCTAACTAAGGTCTGGTTTTCTGATATGAGATCTTACGTGATAGCCTTTTAGAACTAAGAACCAAATTTGTAGCAATGGATAAAGAACCAGAACAACAACTATTTCTAACATGCATACATAAATACATTCTAAAATACATATATACACATTTATATATATGCATTTATACATTCTAACATACATATCTTTATATACATATATGTATTTCAAGATACATATATGCATTTAATATACAGAGATGGATAAATAGATAATATAGCTATAGATCACACAGGTAGAACTAAGATGATACAGATACAGATATAACACATCACGAGGACTATGGATGCCAAGATTCATGACAAATATTCTTCAACTGACCTTTCATAAACTTTAATCACAAATGGAAGTGATAAAATGGGTAAACACAAACTCATGAAAGAGCATATTCTGGTTTGTTAGATGCACCTGATAACTCAGTTCCTCATTTCTGCAGAGAAGAACCATAAATAAAGCAGCAACTGTAGTCACTCCAAATACGCACACACAAAACACATACGTATTTTACTACATAATGTGTAATACATATAAGCATTATAAATGATATATGCAATCTATAATTATATATATTACACATGTATATATATATTTGTTATAGATATAACTATATATGTAGAAGATGAATATCAATAGATAAGTAGGTAGAGAGATCTGAGAAAGAGTGAGCGAGAGAGAGAGATATCCTACATCGATAAGCTACCAATGTGATAAAATATTGGCATAGTCTTTTGGTATGGTGCTAGCATAATAATGATAATATGAGAGTTTAGGTACTCTTTTCAAGTTTATGTTATATTTACTGAAATGGTGATTAATACCTGGTTCAGGGTCCCCAAAATGTAGAAGCTATTGTTAGGTCCCCCAATAATGGGTCTGTGATCAAAGGAGCGAGACTGACACAAAGCGAAGGTCAAGCAAAGCTTTATTTCACACGAAGCATCAAGAATCAAACCGACTGGTCAGGGCCATCTCTTACAAAGAGCTGACCCCTCCCTGCCTTACTGACTAACTTTTAAAGGGCAAGGGCCATGTGGTTGGGCCTGGCCACGCACAGGTGGCCAATGAGATTGTAACACACAGAGAAAGCTGCACAGTCATGCTAGGTCACACATGGGTGGCCAATTGAATTACAATTTACCCTAGTAGATATCTGAACTAGCCTATCATCTTGGTCAGAATTGGTGCCCAAAAGGCAGGACCCACACTCCTTGGTAGCTAGGGAGACAGTATGCACACCCCACTGATTGGATATCTCCACCTGGCCTGACTTGCCCTTGTATTTGGGCTTTGTTACCTGGGACTGGTTTCCCGGACTTGCTTTTAAGTAAATTCCCTGAGGGGTGGGGGGGGAGCAGGGTCAGTTTAAGTTTTACTGCATAAACAACAAAATCACTGTTTAACCGGATGGAATGTAAATAGGCCCTTACATTATAGGTCCAGGAACCAAGAAGCAAGCATAGAATTGGCACTCTTTGTATTATTTCCAACAAAACACTTAGGAATTTGTGTTCTCTCATTCCCACAACACTGGGCTGTGGTGAATTAAAAAAAAAAAAAAACCTGGTTTGGGGGGTTTAAGAGTACTTCTTGTTGGTTATCAGTAATTTTTCCACTTAATTTGAAGCTATAATACCTTTTGTGGCTTCTCATGATTGTGAACTTACAAGTAAAGTTAGATGTTACTATATTGGTGGTGTTAATCGACTTTTATTACCATCATGCTGCTACACTATGGCTATGGAAAGAGTATTCTGGAAGCAGGATACAAAAGGATATCTTTTAATAATTCATCTCCAGTGATAACCATGAATGGGTAGTTACTCAAAGACAGTGTGACAAAGGTAAAGTAGTTCAGTAGTTTGTCTTTTTTGAGATAAAGTTTTAGAGAGTCCCACCAGGGAAGAACCATAATGCTAATAAAGGTTGAAGATATCTAGAATGAATGATACACTAAATATCAATGTCAGTAAGAACAGACAGCAGAGTAAACAGCACCAGTAAAATGTAGTTTTAACTATTAAATGTCCTGTATTAAGCATATTTTTATAGATTGCCACCAAATACCCACATTGTAGATTTTTTTTTTTTAAAGATTTATTTATTTGACAGAGATCACAAGTAGGCAGAGAGGCAGGCAGAGAGAGAGGAAGGGAAGCAGGCTCCCTGCTGAGCAGAGAGCCCGATGTGGGGCTCAATCCCAGGACCCTGAGATCATGACCTGAGCCAAAGGCAGAGGCTCAACCCACTGAGCCACCCAGGCGCCCCTGTAAATTTTTAATAGGATGAATTTAATGTAGTAAATGAGTATATCTGAATGACAAAAAAAGCAGATAATTAATAACCTATCCCACACTTTAGAGCCCCCATTTTGGGCCAACCTTGCCAGTGAGGGTAGTCTGACTGACCCTTGCTTCAACTACACATTATATTCAGCTTTCTGTAAGTAATATACACGTCACTGCCACTGCGTGACTCACAAGTATATATTTCAAGGAGTCACTTTTATCAAATCTGGAAATGCAAGGGTATTAAAACCCTGGAAACAACCACTGACCAATGGGAGATGAGAGTCAGTAGCAAATATTCTCTTCCGTGTATCCGGCAGTTCTGAGATACGTGTAGCATGGTCCTCAGGTAGTCCTAAGGAGCATAAGTTCCAACTGCTCCTTGTGTTCACTAGATTAACAGTACAACCTATGATTTGCTTTTGCTTCAGCCATTTCCTTCCCCCAGTTTCACTATCATTTTCATTGGGATTATTGCCTGAAATAAATTATTTTAATGGAAGCCCTTCCCTTAGCTTCTGTGATTAGAAATCCACAGGTAAGAAAATCTCTAAAGGCCACCCTTGATATATGAAAAGCTCAACTGAGAATTAGTGGAAAAGTATGTTTTAGCTATAGGTCAAAGAGATGCTATACATCAAATCATTAAGTAGAAATAGAATTGGAAGTTGGAAATCTCAGAAATAGGTAACTTTCTACAAGTACAACAAAATAAACTGTCAAAATAATCAATCACATTTTGCTGAGTGCATTGAAGATGCAATTGGAAGAGATTTGAGGTAAAATTTTTAGCTAAACTAAGCAGAGCTGTAAGATACAGGCTTTCTTCATAGAGTGCCTGGATAGGTGGTAAGCTCTACCAAGCAACAATTCAAAGCCAAAAGCAACAAAAAGAGGATGAAGAACCCTGTGATGTAAAACAAACAAATGAAGAAACAGAATGAGTAAGCAATGTGAAATCAAGAGCTTTCTGTATAAAATTTTATGCACTATAAATTAGAAATTATCAGATTTTCTAACAATAAACTAAGTGGTATGTATTTCTCTAGAAAGAAATAATGATTATCTGATCAATGTATTTATAATACTTTTTCTGGTATGACGAGTTTATCTTCAAACTATAATTGTGGGTGAAAATATATTATTTTTATCCATTCACAAGTTTTCTTTCTTTCAGAGTTGTATGTATGTATATATATAATTATATTTGTATTATATATATATATACACACACACAGACACACCCACACTTATGCCTATATATAAAACATGCTTATATATATTTAATATGTACATATACACACTTACATACATATTTACATATACACATGTACATATAATGTATACATATTGCATATATATCATTATTAATGCTTACATCTTTTCTTATAATTTGTTAAAATACCTTTTTATCTTCTCTAAGACAAAGAGTATTAGATGAATGTGTTGGCATTTTAAAATAAAAATGCAGTATATTTAAGCCCAAATTTGTCCCATATTTTAATATGTGGTTTCATGAGACAACTCAAACATAGGATAGTGTGTCAAGTTGTGTGCAATCCCAGTTCACTGGCTACAGTGACAGTGAAGGGATTTATCACATTCTTTAATGATAACCATGACAATGTAAAACTTTCTCCTCTCAAAATATATCCCCTTTAAATTTCCAATTTTGATATCCTCTTCCCCAATAATGACTAGTTGACTTTTGGTTTCTTCTTCAAATCCGTTCTTGCTTTTCACCCTGGGTCTATTTTTATGTGTTGTTTTTTTACTTTCACCAAGGTCCATCTTAGGGTCCAGTGGGACACTGTTCTGTTCTGTGACACTAATATTAAGACAACCAGTATAAGGCTCTAATTTGCCAGTGGACACTCTTGTAGACAATATAATAGTTGGAACAAAATATCTAAAAGATACATACAAAATCAGATGGAAAGGGACAATTTGAAAATAAATACAAGGAGTAATATACAGTTAAAATACATATTAAAATTTCACATTTTCACTGATGTGCTCCTCATTTGGATGATACTAACTCTTCAACAAGGAATTTCAGTATCCTAAAATATCTCTCAGAGAAAACAGAAAAAAAAAAAACAAAACAAAACAAAAAAAAAACCAAAAACAAAAACAGGGGAGTATCCTCATCTTCCTACAACAAGTCCTCAAACTCACAATATCTTTCTGTTTATCCTAAGGATAGCCCTTTTAAGACCAAACACGTACCTCAATTAACACATAGCTCTCTCCCATTCCCACTCCTAAATCCATCCTGTTTACTCCACAACTCATAGCAATTTGAATTCCCAACCAATAATCCGCCAAAGCAGCTATCCTTCAGCTTGCTAATAACCTTCATACAGTTAAACAGAGTGGCTAATTTGACACCCATTTGTCCTCTCAGCAGCTTTTGCAAATTCTGTTACTCAAAAATGCATTTTTTTACCCTGGATGTAAACATACCACATTATCTTAGGTTGTTCTTGATTCTGTGGCAGGTTTCCTTGAATCTCCAAAAACCTACTTTTGTATCTATATGCATGGCATTTCTTTTTCCTTCCTTTTACTTTCAAAATAACTGTAATTATATTTAGGTTTATATTTGCATTAAGGAGGATTTAGATAGAAATGTTTTTTACAGACTGCAAATATTATTATATATTATATGTATAATATATATATTATATAAATATTATTTAATTCCTTTTCATTGAATGTAAAATCTGATATATTGGTTTAAATATTTCTCTTACAATTATTTTTCTTTGACTTTAAATTATCCCACACTTTAGTGTTTCTTTTTTAAGGTGACTATTTTTCACTATTAATTGATTAATTTTATTGGTCTGTATTCCTCCTATTAGGATTTGTACATATATTCATTTATTATTCTTCAAATGATTACTATAAACTTAAATATGCATTGGTTTTAAGAATCTAATATATAATTATTACTTTTACAAACTGTCCAGATAATACAAGAACATTGGATTATTTTACATACATATAACTTGTCAGATCTCATATGCTACATGTATTTTTACTCTGTTTTTTCAAAACCCTCCAGACACTGTATTTTTAAATCAATCAATCTTCATTTTGTATCTACATTATTTACTTTTTTAAAGATTATTTATTTATTTGTCAGAGAGAGAAAGAGAGAGCATAAACAGGGGGAGTGACAGGCAGAGGGCGAGGGAGAAGCAGGCTCCCTGCTGAGTAAGAAGCCCAAAGACGGACTCATGGACCCTGGAATCATGACCTAGGCTGAAAACTGACGCTTAACTGACTGAGCCACCCAGGTATCCATCTACATATTCACTCTTGATGAATTTCTGAGTTTCTATCTGGATCAGTCTCTGGATAATATAGTCCCTCAAATTCTGTTTGCCACAGCATGTCTGCATTATACTTACTTCTTGAAAGATTTTTTTAGTAGGCCTAGAGTTTTTATTTTGCCTTAGCATATTTATATTACCATTCTGTTTTTCCTGGTGTCTATTTTCTCTATAG